>NC_051176.1:261959413-262181912 GCF_013339695.2 Rhipicephalus sanguineus
GCGTGGTATTAAGTTATCTCTCAGTTATTTGCGTATAAGTGTTTCTACGCCGTATTTCGCATCTCGAAAGCCGCAAGAAGCGCTTCATCTCGGTGCTACATGTTTCGCCAGTATGACGACTGTCTGGTTGCGTATATTGCAGCAGTGCTGCGTATACTTTACGGTGACGCATCCACGCATGTACCTGAAATACAGTTAGCTTGCATGCATGACAACCGCTTCGGAGAAGGTTGGTTCGGATGTCGCATATTGCTTCACTTAAGAAGAGAAGAGAGGGGAAGAAAAATGCACAAGTCAAATGTGTGGATAATATTTCACTTCTATAAAGTTTTATTTGAGATTTGCACGCTCCCAACCGATTAGGAAAGAGAGAGGGAGATGAAATGGAAAGAGGCTAAAAGAGGTACGTCACCTGATTAGCCTAGACATGGGATTGACGGAGAATCGAAAGGTAAAGGGATGAGACGAGATAACAGATAGCAAAAGGAAACGAATAGACGGTTAGATTACAGGTAGCTCAACTTCGCCAAGTAAGTGCATAGCGGCGAACGTAGCGGCGTATCCTCCAGACTTGCCACGCGCTAACTCGTCCGCAAAAATGATCTATATGCCTAATCGCTAATTACCAGATTGGTTTATGGAGTTTGACGACCCAAAGTAACTCAGGGTATGAAGGGGTTGCTCATTACCAAGATCTCATTGCCAAAGTTTGCTTTCTATAGTATTGGACATATTTAGGCGCCTATGCCAAGTTGCTTCAAACGGTGACCTCTACTGGACGTTCTTGGAACGCAGGGTTAGTGATGTTCCGCAAGTCTGAACGCAACACAAGATAATTCCATCGTTGGTCGAAAATTGAAGTAATGACGTCTTTTGTACGTTCTGAGTAAAAAAAAAACATTAAAAAAAGGCGAAGCTATATGTTACCATCACCGTCGCAGATGACACCGAAGTCTTCTCGTTTAATTAAAAAAAAAGAAAAAGAAAAGATAAGAAAACGGAAAATCGAGGACCATAATAGCGCGATTAAACAAAGCTGATTTCGCTCCAGTATGACGTTAAAGCAAACAGCTATGGGTCAAGCTGCTTTTCCATGGCCGGGGCCAAGAAGGCGTCAATTTACAACGTAATGCGCCTGTCCTCTCTATTCTTTCCCTGGCGGAGATGTGACACTCATCAGAAACAGCCGACATGCTGCGCAGCTCTCAGGGAAAAAAAATCTAAAGGAAGAAAAAAAATCTCCTGAAAGCAGTAATGTTGTCAGAGTATTTAAGCCTTTACCGAAATGGGGATATTCTCCGAGTTTTTTCGGAAGCCGAGCTAAAACGAAAGTAACAAAGCAAGAAGGCCGGCAGGGCAACTCATGAGCGGGAGCAGTGGCAGAGCACGCTGGATTCTGAGGTGAGGTGAAAGAGAGGCAGGGGGAAGTGTGATCCCAGCACACGTGCGCCAGAATGCCAATCGGCGCAGCACTTTGGAATCGCCGTTAGATTCGAGGTGAAGCGCGCTTAAAAAAACGCGTCCGCCGCGCGGCGCGGTCCATCTGCTGCCGCGCCATTAGCGCGCGGAGAACCCTTCGGCGCCAGCGTAGCCACGCGCAGCAGTGGCCATCCACCGTACACGAGGGGGGCACATTTGCATGATGTACGGGGGCCAAGCTCCACGCGGGGCCTGCGGTTGACAAGGCGCGGATCTCTACGGCCGGAAATGGGCCGTCGATGCGCTCGCATGATCGGCCGGTCCGGCGCGCGCCTTAATCCCGCGCCTTTCCATCAGCGTCGCTCGAGGGAGCCGGCCTAATTGATCCTCACCGAGTGGCGCGCCCCGCTTGCACGCGCCGGCACGAAACTGTGCGGCGCTGCCGTGACGGTCCTCGAGGCGCCGACGGCCAAGACGCGACCTGGCAACTGCGCAGGTGTATGCGCCTGCTCCATTAGCTCGATCTTCGCGGATCTTCAAACTGCGGGCTGTGCACCACCGCTCAGCGCAGCGCCGAAAGGGCGAGACAAAGCGGGGCGCTGAGGCAGTGTACTCTCGAAGCAAGAGCAGCAAATGTCGTTCGTTCGCTCGGTAATCCGATTTGTAGGACTGTAACGAAGAGCGCCGTGCGCACTTAGGCATACGAAAGAGTACTATACGTACGGTGACTCCTGTGTAAGGAGGCCGAAACAGTGGAGAAAATGCGCGCTCGTGCATGGTACAAAATTAATAGGACCTGCACGCGGCCCATGCCGGCATTGACGTACGGTATCTGCTCCAATAGCAAATTTCGCCTACATCCATGTATCGTGCATAACAACGTTATTGCAGAATATTCGGGAAAATGCAGGAGTAAGTTAACTAAGTTTCTACGGCAGCAAAAAAGAAGCAAATGTCGGAAGGCAACTGATGTCGTTCTCAGCTACAGCGATATTATCAAAAGAGCTTCTTGGCTAAGCACGAGTAAGTACAGCTGAATACATTAAGGAACCAAGGGTGAGGAAAGTCGGGGGGTAGTTTAGTGAGAACGAGTGTAGCGTGCTGAGTGTATGCTCAACCAATGACAGGTTGTGTTGCTGAAGAGGTAGCACATTATCTTTGGGTAGTCTATATTAAACTTTTCGAGACGACTGCATCGCGAGCAAACTGAACGAAATAAGTTGCGTAGACAGGAGTTTGGTCATTGACCTGCTACTTTTCCTTGACTACACCTGACCAGACGACATTCTGTCGAACCCTCTACACGTGCCATGGTTCATGTAGTCGAGGGTTCGCCGTTAGAAAAACGTGCTACTCCAACTGAGTTTACAACGTAACCCGTGCCTACAAATTAAAAGGTTCGCACATGCTCTATACATTTACACAGATGGCGAAGAGAAACAAACAAATAATAATAAAGGATGGCAAACATCACTACCTGACGTTAAACACTAGCGAAATCCAATAAGAAAGAAAAAAACCCAACTCTCCCTACTGCGTGCGCCTCGGAGGCTCAGTGGCTATGACGTTCTGTTGGTGAGGACGAGGTCGTGGGTTCGCTTCGCGGCATACCATTTCGATTGGAGCGGAATGAAAACAGGCCCGAGTACCGATTATTGAGATCGCGTTAAAGAACCCCATGTTGCCGAAATTACTCCGGAGCTATCCCCTATGGCGTCCCTCATATAAAGTCAAACCAATGAATCAAACCGGAAACTGCAGGGGAAAAAAAAGGCAAGATGGAGCTGCCCTGTATACACACACAAAGAACGCGAAGCCCTGGCGGTAAAGAAAGGCAAACGCGCAGCGTAGAGGTCTTAATATGCCCCGACAGAGGCACAAACACACACGCATGAACGCACCTAGCGCCGAGTAAGAAAATGCAGCTTCTTGTCGCCAAGCGACAAAGAAGGTGACAAGACTGGCTTAATATGATCTGCTTTCAGTGCCTTTATTTGCTGTCTTCCTCGCTCACGATGCATAAGTTTAGTGCCTTTAAAATCAGTTTCGCACCCGCGGGCCTCGCAATGCACTAAAAGGCCTGCAGCATGTGTCAACAGAGGCGCGCGTCAGCCCTCCTCTGCGAATCTGGGTGGCGACAAACGCAGCGTGTTGTACCTCCGCTCGAGCTTTAGAGTTTGCTAGCTGGCCTCTGCCTGCATACATATGCAAAAACACTATAGGATTACTTCCGTTTTAAGGCCTTGGAGTTTTTGTACTATTTGTACAAATTTATTGCTTTTAAACAAAATTGACGTTTCGAACTTACTATGATAATATGATAATAATCCTGTATTTCTTTGTGCGTGTGTGTGGGAGGGGGGGGGGGGCAAATTTGTTATATTTATTGCATCATTACGCGCACTCCGTCCTTATACGTGCTTCTTTAAAACACGTTTCCATGCTCTGGTTGTTTCGTGCTAGGTTTCATAATTACAGTTTTTTTTTTCAGTGTTAAAAAGATTTCGACGTTTAACACGTCACAGCAGCTTTTCCTTACCCCGTACATTTATTCACATGCTATAACGACGCACGTGTCAGGTGCTTTGGCCTTTTCCATTCTTTCATTCCTGCCACATTGTCAGCATTCAACGCACTTGGCCTTTTACCTTTCTACTTCGTTTTCATCAGACGTTCTCCTCAGTGAAATCGCTTGCCTTCTTGTTTCATGCTTGTGGGCTATTAACATTCTAAGAAGAAGAACAACAAAAAAAAAAAACAGCGCCAACAAATTAGGCGACACCCGTAGCAACTAAGTACATAACGCTTCAACCTCTCCGCAGCAGGAACAACGACTGCCTCTGCACCACCCATTTGCCTGTTTACCCCACGACCACTCCAAGCCCCATCAAGAAAATCTCCGCATCCCGAGAGGGAGCGCGCACCGATGTATACAACCAGTGCACCACCTGTTACCAACGCCCCCTTACAAGCAGGCAAGCGCACTCCGGAGGCAAAACCGCGCGCCCCCCGCGAAAACCTGCAGAGTGTGTCTATTTTGTGGGCGCGTGCGTTGTTGACCTAGCTAGCGCGCCTTCGCGACAACGCCACTGGCACGCACTTTCACTAGAAGCGGCGGCCTGTATAATAATGAAGAACCGGAGCAAGTTGGAAAAAGAGGGCCTGGAAGAAGGAAGGCGAGTGAGGTGTGCGTGGCGACACTGTCGGACAGTCTCTGTTTACGCCGCTGACAGAGCGGAAGCGTCCCCGCGGAGAGGAAGCCCGGAGAGCGAGTTGAGCAGCCCCGGCAATTTGCCGCGCTCGGCAAGCGGAGCCCTTTTAACCGCCTCTTCTCCCTCGGCGACGTTGTAGCGGGCGGCGCGGATTAACGCGAGCGCGGCGAACGTGATGTATTTGCCGCTCGCCGGCGCGGCTCGCCGAGTGATGAAGGATGCAGCGCGCTGCGGCCGCCGTGTCTCCTGCGATGCGCCCATTAAAGCTGCGCGACAGAGTAACGCCGCCGTTTAAAGTCTTTGAGCCCGTCCTTGTAAGGCGCTCCCGGCGGTTGCGTAAAGCCTCGAGCTTGATGGAAATTTGAGGGCAAGGAAGTGCCCGCGAAGTGCTTGCTTTTTTTTTTCCAGAAAAGTTTTCTCATCGAGAACTTGTTTATGCGAAACGTATGAAACTGGGAAAGGAGTAGGAAATAGGAATGAACGAATAAAAGAGCACTCGGGTGAAAACAAAACAAAACAAAAGCACGAAGAACCTCGCAAGGGAAGACACATGGACGCAAAGTCGCGCGTGCTAGATTGTGGAGCGGTTTCTATTTATTCATAAGCATTTAGTTCTTACCCGTATTCAAGAAGATGGCAGAGAGGAGCGTTTATAACGGTACTCCGTCATGGTCTAAAACCAAAGCTGCCTAAAATATAATAAGTATGCGAGCGTTTTGTTCCTCGTATAATTTTTTTTCCTTCCAGTCTCGCGAACAAAGATGACAAAAGTCGTGCGATCTTCATTTCGAGTTCGTCGGAGACCGGCTGCCAAGCCTAAAAAGGGTTGGCTGCAAGCGTCGCCATGGAGAGAGCTTCTGGTTGGCAGCGTTCTTTCTGCAGCTATATAGCGCTGGAAGAAAGTATAATCGTGGGAGCGAGCGACAGGACAATCGAGCCGGCGGTGCACTGAGCCAGGCCGGCCGTAATTGACCCATTAAAGCATGACCCAATCCTCGCGCGCTCATCCCCGCGCTCCTATCGAGACAAAACCGGACCTTTCTTCCGGATGGAGCCCAGAGCAGTGCGACCCTTCAGCGCGCCATTCCCGCGCCTTATTACGTTCTCGGATTAGGCGGCCATAACAGTTCCGTGCTCCTAATCCGTCGATACGTCAGCCTTACTGCGTCTCGTGGAGACCGGCGGTCTATCGGGCGCCGGCGTGCAGTGCCGCAAATTGTTTGCGCCGCGGCAGTCGCCAAAGGGGTGGGGTAGCAGATACGCCGCGCGGACCCTCAGTTCGTGCCCGGTCTGGACTGCGAGGACGCGGCACACCTCGAGACTGCCACTTACTCACGCACACCTTATCGACGACCGGCGTCGTCTCGATGTATGGGCGCGATATGCAAAGTTGCTCTCCCTGAGATACAGGGAGAGAGAGCGGCAAATAAAACAAAATGAAACAGGTTGCCAGACACGGCTTGACGCGGCTCGCGCGCGCGCCTTTCTTTTAGGACTGCTGCGGCTCGTAAAGAGGAATTAGGAACGCGAGCCGAGAACGATCTTTATGGCGGCGAGCGCGTGCGCGAGGAACGATCGCTGGAGCGCCGGTCTGCACGCGCGTACAAAATCGCCTTGCAGCCGAATATGTCCTTTTAAAGCGGTGATTTACTCTGTTTAAGCAACGGCGAGGTAGGGTTCGCACCCTTTCACGATGCGCTCTTACTGCGGTGTATACACGCTCCGTAGCCGACGTGGCTGGGAACGGCCCCGTGGTGCGGTGTCCTATCTATCGCCAGGGGAGCTCGCGCTGGGGTGACGAACGCAAGCTCACGCTTTTTTTTTCCCCCTTTAGTTTCTCTTTCTTTCCTGCCACGGTATTCTCACACAATATTTGCGACACCACCAACAGTTTTCATTGGTTCCAATGACGTTGAGCGACGGCTACCAACTTTGCGGCCATGGTTAAGCTCACAACGAGGAGACATATATACACATCCACGCATGCATAGGCGCGCTGCCCATTCCATGGCACGCCGCGCTGTTCTACGACAGTGGCCATCTTATCAGACCAGACCACGAGCGAGACGCATGTTCCCAGCTCTTAGGCTGTTATCAGCTGCCTAAGCAGAAAGCAAATATAAGCTTCTCCTGCGGTAAGCCTGGTTGCATGGGTTGTATACGTCTTCTTCTGATGCACCGCGAGATGGTGCGAAAGCTATACAGACCAGCACGCGTTACCGCTTTGAAGAAGCGCTTTGAAGTCCTACAGAAAGCCATGTTCGAGATGGCTTCATTCGGTGTCCCAAAGGTCAAAGAAACATTTTGTGCTCACTGCATATTATGCACCTGAGTGCGCAAGGTTGTTCATTCTCACTCTGCGCCGGAAACATCGGTGCAGTGACTGGTCGGGCGATGCGCATTGCCCACGCTTCAAAGAAAGGGGACTATATACTCCCAAAACTCACTTTCGAGCAAATTTTCGCTAAAGAAAAACTTAAATGCACAAGTTAGCCTGTAGTTTAATTGCGTATAAGCCTGCAGCTACATAAAAAAGGCGCTGTATTAGTCGGCAGCTCTGATCGGCATCGAACGCCAGTAGTCACGTAACTCACTCCTCTCATCGTGCCTTTTACGAGGCTCGCCGTGTATTTTCCTTGTAAGATGCGACTATATATTGCAAGCGCATCGTGAGTACGTCATAACTCTTTTTTTTTATCAGGTGTTGCAGCAGCCAAGCGCACACAGTGTCATTGTTGTGGCGCCACGTGGGAGTCCCAATTTGCATAATTACTTTAGATGGCTTTAAAATGTCGGCAGTGACTGCTCACAGTGACTAGCAAGATTACTTTAAAGTTTAGATTACTGTAGTGTCCTTTCAACCTTAGCATGCTCACAAAGAGCAAAGGGTGCAGTAGTTCAACTGTTAACAATCCAGTTGAGAGCTGAAGTTTATCAATTTATTCCTAGTTTTGTTGCATGTTGCTGCTATGCTTTTATGTTTTTTATGGACGACGGACGGCAAACACCTTTTTTTTTGCATCGTTTATCATATATATATATATATATATATATATATATATATATATATATATATATATAATATATATATAATATATATATATATATATATATATATATATATATATATATATATATATATATATATCAGCACGCCACACCATTCACGTTCCTATACAGATGCATTCTTTCCATATTTTTGATGCGATTTACTTTTGTCCACATTCGAACGAATTTGTCCTTTAATGTATGTGGAATATAAATAAATACGGAAAAGAGAACAGGGCTCAGTACAAATCCTGCAGCGTAACGTAATGTATACACGCGCGTGACCACCCGCCCTTTACGCTGAAACAGTAATATCTTGTAACAGGATGGATAGGAGGGGCTAGTTGGTTTAAAAAACAAAAAAAAGAAAGAAAACAGCAGTATCTACTACGCAAGTGTCTGGTTAGCAGTGCCGCTATAGCATGAAAGAGAAATAATGACATTGATCAGAACTGGAGATGTCAGCACATAGCGAGATGCCCCAGAAATGATGCAAATGTATAGAGTTCTGCAGCGTATTAGCCTACACATCACAAAGCAAGTCTCGCTGATGTTTAAATGTACCACATATAGATGTTCGCTTGTACTGCTATGGAGGAACGTAACATGAAAGTTAAGTTTAGTAGGGAGTCCCGGATTAAAAAAAGAAAATAACGTGTTGCTGATAGATAATGATGCTTTTTTTTCATACTGAAAAAAAAAAGATGGTACGCTACGGGCCCCTTTACGATCGGCTATCCTGAAATTTAAAAAAAGGAAGCAATAAAGAAAAAGAAATATTCACTGCTGGAAATACAAATACCAGTCACAAACTGTACGAGCATTAGCACCGGCAGCACAATGCAGCGACGCTTTCCTTTTCTTTTTCGTTGTTGTCGATGATGATGAAACGAGATAAGTGAATGCGCATTTAGCGTTTACACGTGCTTGCACAAAGAGAGATGGACCTCAACAACGACAACTACAATCACACTTCACAAGAATTTTCTAATCACGTCGAATCACGCAAGACAGCTAATACGCGCCATCTAAAATAAATAAGCATTGCATATTGAACAAGCAGGTGTTCCTGTGTGCTGCGCACAAATCCTTTGACCAATAGACACGCCTTGCTAAAATTTGCACACCGGAGGAGCTATACTTTATGTAGAGGGAAAATTAACATAGCGAGCCAATATGCAGCGTATAGACATGCAGCTTAGTAACATCGCCTGTAGTAATAAAAAAAAAATTACAACACTGCTGTTGCAGTGCTGCTTTCAAGTTCAATTTTGCGGACTTGCCTGTGCGTAGGTGCCTCCACGGTTCATTGAATTCTCGGTTTGTCGGCTTCCTGCGCAGCGGACTCAGGCGCATACGTGCCAGCACTGTAGAGAATGCTCGGAAGAAGAAGACACCAGTCCACTGCGCAAGGTGATTTGATGTATGGCATCGTTCAGACAAGTCCAGACAAGTTGAGGCTCGTCCAGGCACCAGACGTGCAAAACGCCGGCGCGGTATCACGTGACAACGCTTCTTTCTTTTCTTGCTGTTCCGTCCGCACTTGTGCGCCTTCTCGTTGATCCGAGACGCATAAATATACGACCAGAACGTGCGTCTTTGTTGTCGCACCATCGTCTTGGTGTGAACAAGTGGTAGCTAAAGAAAAAAAAAAAAAACATGTACTACGTGAATTCGAAAATCTGAGTCTATTTATCGTAACAGATGACTTGTTGATAAACTACGTATACAGGACAAAATAAAGAGCACAGCGCAATTGTAATTTTAGTGCACTTTGCGATATCATTGCTCTAGGTGTAACCACGATTACGCTTGTGATATAAATGCAAATGTGTTTTTATTTGATGGCTAAGCTTTAAGAAGTGGACTTTTGTTGTTCGTTGTTGCTGACTCGAAGGTCGCGGGTTCGATCCCGGCCGCGGTGCTCGCATTTCGATGGAGGCGAAATGCTAGAGACCCGTGTACCGTGCGATGTCAGTGCACGTTAAAGAACGCCACGTGATCGAAATTTCCGGAGCCCTCCACTACGGTGTGCCTCATAATCATATCGTGCTTTTGGCATGTAAAACCCCAGTTATTATTATTATTATTATTATTATTATTATTATTATTATTATTATTATTATTATTATTATTATTATTATTCGTTGACTCAAGAAAAAAGAGAAAAAACAAACGATCCGTTCAAGTATATAGATTGGTCTGCATGCGATTTGCCAATACCACTTACGGAAAATTTGGCTGACCCTGACGCTTACGCCTGCAAAGATTTTTGTTCTCTCTCTTTTGCTTTCCTGCCGAGAGGCCTATTGCGCGGCTACTCTCTTGTTGTCGTACAATATTCTGTTTAAATTTGATAGTCCTCGGGTGATTGCGGCACGCATCCGCACGGACCTGCCGCCATAGATTATACTGGTGAGCCTCGAATGAGCATGAACTGATTACACTCGGACAAGGTCGGAACCGGGAGGAAATGGCGTCTACATTGCCCGGGCGCTGGCCTCGGCCCTAGCATTATACGAGGCCGGCCTCGACGGCCGGCGCCGACAAGAAATTTATGACGCGGAGAGCTTCGCTGTCTGGCCATGGCGCGCTATTTTTTGCCAGATCGTCGAGACGGCTGCTCGGCGCAGGATTGTCTCCGCGACGAGGACCACCCAGACGCCCGCCGGACGTCCATCTTGCATCGGGGACACAGCGCGAAAGATTATGCGCCCGCATGGACACGCGGTGGCGCCCCGCGGAATTCGAGGCACCATGCTTAGCGACCGCATAAGCCTTCTCTTGTGTACCACAACGGATGACGGCCTCAGTTATCCGGCTTTTTTTTTTTTTTTGCTTTCATGTTGTTGGTTCATAAATCGCGCGTACACGGAATCAGCCACAGGTCATGCACGCTCAATTCCACGTGGACGAGGAGGTGGAAAAAAAAATTGCGGACAATGGAGTCACTGCCAAGACAATGTTTGAAACACGCTTGTGAAAGAAAGAAAGAAAGAAAGAAAGAAAGAAAGAAAGAAAGAAAGAAAGAAAGAAAGAAAGAAAGAAAGAAAGAAAGAAAGAAAGAAAGAAAGAAAGAAAGAAAGAAAGAAAGAAAGAAAGAAAGAAAGAAAGAAAGAAAAGAAAAGCTGCTTGCATACGAGCTAGAGCCCTTAAACCAATGCTTCATGAATGCGTCTGTTGCCATCGGTCAGGCAGGTCTTCAAAACTTGACTCCTGCTCCGAAGGCCCTCGGGGACATAGAAATCGGGGTTGCGATTTGCCGCGCATCTCTCAATGCTCTCACTTCGCAGAAATTGATCAAGGAATGCCACCAATAAAGGGGGAGCAAAAGAGGAGGCCGTTCGGTCGGGAGCGAAGCTTCCTTACATACGTTTTGCTGTCGTCGCAATTCTTCAGGGAACCATCACGATGCAAGGGGGCACGTGGAATGGGGACCCCGCGACGACGACATCCCGCCTTCGTGCCCTACGCGTCGCGGTGAACATCGATGCTATTTCGGGGAGGCGCGCACTCCGCGGCACAAGCAGCTCCTTTGTAAGCGATGAATTACCGAGGAATTTTCGTTTGGCGTTCTCGGATGGTCTCAAGGGTACGCAGCCGACCCGGATCGGCGCTGAAAATTTGTTACACTGAGTTTGCACAGGCTGACGCGCGGCGAAGTGGAGCAATCCGAAACCCAACGGACGCTGCGAAGCTACAGGGACCCGGCGGCCCAGCGCTCCCTGGAGATCCCGGCGCTGGAATTCCAAACAGGCGCGGTTCCGGGCTGAAACGGTCGTTACGCGGGGTCGACCCGCCGTAATGAAAGGACTTTGTTAGCGCGCCCTACGCGAACGCTCGTCAGCTATGTGTGACAGTGTGTGGCCGCTGCCGGGCTCACAAGGGGCACGCAGCACTCGCGGGTGAGTTAAGCTGTGTGCGCCCGTTACGTCTGTTGCTTCGAACAAAATGTCTGAGTGATCTGCTTTATTTTTCTTTTTTTACGAAAAGAACACTGCGCACTGATGAAAGCCGCTGAATAGTTAGATGTTTCGAAAAGACTCCCATACAGTCAACTTGACGATCACGCACAGACAATTTTTCAACTATCAAAGAATGACATTTAGATCGAACAGCTTACTCCACAGTTTGCTCCACGATGCGTGCATTTCGCATCGGCTTTCGAGAAGCCGTTTTATCACGTTTTTCTAGCGCAGCATGCGGCAGAGAACCACGGCATCTTAAGCGACCGGCTCGGTCCAGCCGTTCATTTCACCGAGAGGTTTGACAGTTATACCTTTTCCTTTCCACGAACGTCACTGTCGAACCATATACCCACGTAAAATTCGCGAACGTTTTCGGCGCGAGCACCCGTGCCCAATGTAAGTGCTGTTCGTTTACTTTCAGCAGGTGGTGCCTGTCAGGTAGTAGTGAGGCGTCCCGTCCGGCGCGCGAGCCACCTACGCGACCGCGGCAACGCGCGCGCGGGCCAGCAGTCATTGTGGCCGAACGCGCACTGGCAAGTGCGCGGGTAGCGCGTTCCGCTCGGCTGCCGAGCCCAAAGTCAAACCTATTAGGTGCGCGAGGGACCCTGGGCGTCGCTCGCGGGCGCAGCGGGAGCCGCCCGCGCCGTCGACGCGTGACGCGACACGCGCAAAAACCGCCCGCCGACAAAACCGCGGCCGCCGCACGTGCGCCGTTTCCACTGTCAGCCGATAATGACCGGTTCACGCCTTTGTTGCGGGCCTGCTGGACTGCTCCCGTTGAAGCATCGGCTTTGTTTACGGGCGTCCGGGCGCGGACCTTGATTGGGCCTTGCGAAATCCTGCAGGGGTGCGCCGCCGCGGTCGGGTTTGCTTGACAGGTCGCGCTCCTTGTGCCCTGCGGCGGACCGCTCTTCGAGTCGCCTCTTTCCTCTCGTGCAAGGAAAACAGCCGTAGGAATAAAGAGAAAAAAAAAAAGGGAAACTGCCAGGACTGTTTGGCTATCGCCCAAGGGGTACTTAGTGGGACAGAGTTTTCAGACGGCGCCTCCGACTTCGCTTGCAAAAGTGATTCTGGTATCAGCTTCGACATTTTCTTATATATATATATATATATATATATATACACTACCTGGCTTCGCTTCTGTAAACGACGGCCTGACTTCGATGCAGCCTTTGACTGATTTTTGGAGACCAGAACGAACGGCAAATCCCTTACGAGTACTTTACCAACACGAAAGTTTCTGTATTCGCACAAACTAAACTGTATATAAATATACGTATATGTGGTGCTCAGTCCTCGCTTAAACGCTACAATCGGTCGATTCTCTTCACGAGAATTTAATTACCATGGAACACTTTATTTTTGATAAGCTAAAATACTAATCTGATTTTGTCTAGACCGCACTGAGTGACGAAGTGTTTCACACACAGCAAGACGCACTTCGTTGCACGGCAGCGCAAGGGAAGTGAAGGACTGTCACCAACACGCTCTATTCTACCCCTTACTTGTTCATAAGGGGTAGAATACAGCGTTCGTAAGACAAAATATGAATCTAGCCGCGAATAAAGATTACAAGAAGAAAAATACCGAATGCTTATAGCGACAGGAATTTTAAAAAAAAGAGGGGGGGGGGGGGCAGTAGGTTAAGGGTGTGGGCGCCGCGTGTAGGACAACGAGGAACGAGGAATAATTAGCATATTGCTACAGATACAGCACTTTAAATGTTATCTATACATTATAAAAAAACCTCGCTGTAATCTTGTCAAACTTTTCTTGTAACTTTTTCGCTTGATCAGGTGCGGCGCTTCACAGTCTGTGGCATTCTGTTGCTGAACACAGCGCCCTCAGTGCTCCGTGCATATATACCTTCTCAACGTCAAATATCATCACTTAAAATATTGTCGCTTGACGATGCGCAAGCACGAATGCATAATATAACAAAATGATGTTAAATATTTAACGCTGTCACAGTCGATAGACTAAGCACCGTAGTAGTTTGAGAACAAAAGGATATTGGGTGAATCCATACGACTAATAAAAATTAAGTTAATTAAGCTGGAGCTGCCGAATCTTATATGCTCACATTTCCTTAACAAAAAAAAAGGAACTAAGAATAAGTAAGACTGAAAAAAAGATTAAGAAGAAAAGAGTAACAATTTATACCGGCGGATTCTACTTCCTAAATATTAGATATCCGTGAGCGCATTAAGTAAGCCATAAAAGATTCAAGAACAAAATACTTAAGTGGCGACGGCGCCTGGGGCGATTCCTACGGAGTTCTCTGACGCCCTCTGATCCAGGCAAGCGATAAATGACGATTACATTACGTTCGAAATTATGCTGGCTCGGCACAACATATGTTGAAAACTTGGCCTGCACGAAAATGGCTGAAATAATGAAAAAAAAATTAATAATGTAATAATAGTTGCTGGGGTTTTACGCCCCAAAACCACGATATGATTATGAGAAATGGCGTAGTGGAGGGCTCCGGAAATTTCGGCTACCTGGGGTTCTATGACGTGCGCCTAATACTAAGCACACGGACCTCTAGCATTTTGCCTCCATCGAAATGCGACCGCCGCGGCCGGGATTCGATCTCGCGACGTTGGTCAGCAGTCGAGCACCATAACCCCTACACCACCGCGGCGGGCAATGAAAAAAATATGTAGTTTCATAACTTTAGAATGATGTCGTCGGCACAGCGGTTGAAACTGTTGGAGCGCGAGATCAAGATCTCAAGTTTCAGTATTCTCGTTCACCGCGAACGCGTGGGATTTCTGCGCCAACACAAATAGTGTTTGAGTCGCAGTGTTCGTTTGACACGCGGATGATTTAGCAGCTACGCACTATTGCATATCACTGCGGCGTTGTATTATCCATTGATAAAACAAAATCAGAACGAAACGCAGAAGAAAAAGATAAAGCAAAAAAAGCAAGAGCAAAATAATGAGGCAAAATTCATGGGCGGAAGCAAGGACTCCACCATGCAGTATTATATATCGAGAGCGTCTCCCATATAGAGGGTTTCACTGTTTACTATCACAGGCCCTGAACCGCTTCCGGTTTCCTGCGCTGGCGTAGGCTAGCAGGATTGGCGGGGAACAAAAGCCTTGGCGAGTAGCCCGTAGAGTTTCAACACTTTTCTCCCTGTGTCTAGCAAAATATTTGAATTAAATATTCTTCTAAGCTACACACAACACTAAAAGAGTTAGTCTTTAACTAGAAGCGCCTTTCTCTTACGTGAAACTGGAAAAAGAATATTCCCTTGCTCTGACAAATCTTTAAAAAACGCTTTACGCTTCGGTGTTGCAGAATAATAAATGAGGCGACCGGAAGTTTCTGGGGGTACACCACGTGCTCCTGCTATCGCAATCTTGAAACCGTCTATAGGAAAAATATGCTATGCATCAGCGACTTTAGCGATGCGTCTCTTTCATTTTTCAACAGCGAGTTAGTTATTTATTTATTATACGCGGCGCTTCCGTGAACATGATGTATTTGCTTCCGCGCAAGTGCGTACGCCGCGTGCATCTTTTTAAGCTTCGGACAATAGAGTAGCGCTCGTTTTTTTCTTTTCTATTCGATGAGTTAAGTTTGTGCTGTTACGCTTTCACCAAACGTCATCAAACTAGCCTCTGTATATAGGTGCAGTGCTAAGCGATTTTCAAGCATCGTCGCTCTCCCTATGGAAACATCAGCTCTTGCACAGCGAATGATGTTTTATAATGTAAGAGATGCAAAAGGCTTGCGCCATTACAAAAGAAGAATAGCATTATATGAACGGCTGCAGTGTACACCAAGGAAGTGTAACAGACAGAAACAGAAGAGAGGGGATAATGCAGGGAGGTTGAAGGAAATATCCGGTATGCCCACAAGTCGCTGTGCAATTGCAGGGGTGCTGCAGATTCTTTAGCACATGGTGCGGCGCATAAAAAGGACCACAATTCGCTTCTTCCTTAGCCAAAATTGGATGCATGTCGAGTTATTAATAAAGTGTGCGTCTTAATCACACACACACAAAAACCTGTTTTAATAATGTCGTGCAGGATAAGAAACGCTACTAGCACAGTCTGTTCCGGGCTGTGCAGAATCCGAAGAAGATGTGGAACACCTTTTGTTACACCATGACGAATGCTCACTCTGCCGACAAATTATCAAGCTGCAGATTCTTGATAGAACTCCGGCACTCGTTCGAGAAACCCGTATATAGGAAAGTTCTCAACAGCAACATTACAAATGCGGGCAGTACATGCGTAATTGCGAAGAGGACGCAGTTCTTGTGACTTCCATTTACACAAATATACAGACATGTGCATCGACGTTTGCGACACATGTGGCAACATATAGTGCCCATGATCCCTGATATGTCTTCTTATACGTTCATTGTACTTTGCTTATTGCATGTTCATATTATGGCATTCTCAAATTATGAATGGTAGTTTACACCTATCCCGCAAGAGGAAGCTATATAAGAGCTGCATCTCACCGGTAGTTACCCGTATACGGAGCGGAAACCTGGAGCCTTACAAAGAGGGTTCAACTCAAACTCAGGACGACACAGAGAGCAATGGAAATGAAAATGATAGGTGTGACCTTAATAACATCTGGGGTTTCACTGCCAAAACCACGATATGATTACGAGGCGAGCCGTAGTGGAGGGCTCCGGAAATTTCAACCAGCACTTCGCCTCCGTCGAAATGCGACTGCCGCGGCCGGTATCGAACCCGCGACCCTCGAGTCAGCAGCCGAGCACCGTAGCCACTGTACCACCGAGGCGGACTAGACTCACCAGCCTCTGAAAATACAAAAAACGACCGCGTTATTCTCTCCTGGCGTTTTTCGTCTTTCTGGCTCACTTCGTGACGCAAGAACAGTGATTCAGGTGACGTCATTACGGTAGATAATATCAGTTGTGAATTCTCTCCAAGCCTGCTTTGCCATGCAGTGGCCCACTTGTTCTTCCTTGTATCGCATGACTATATGTCGTGCGCGATCAACTTATTTCACTTCATTTTGTGATTTCGACTACGCAAGCGGAGATAACAGCGTGTAGCCGAGAAGTGCGAAATCCTGATAGGCTCCACGCTTACTGCTGGCATTGTGCACGTGCTTTTCAGAAATAAGTGGCGAGGAGGAGATATCTCCTGTGGGAAGAGTAGCGAAGGCGAGAAAGAAACCACTCCCTCGTCTTGAAACGCGGGGTGGTCAGGGGCTACCCCACGTATCCACACGACGGACTAAATCTGTCTTTTCCGCGGCGAACGGCGCGTCACGTGACCCCGCGTCACGGATTTGTGCCATCCGTCCCGCGTCCGCGGACTTCAGGGAGGGAAAATGCGAAGCTATTATTCACAAAGGTTAATGTGAAGTGGAACCTGACTTTTGCTGAACTTCGTTCTGCGATAAAGCGGATGCAGGCGACGCGGAGCCAAACGGAGCCGAAAGAACGAAGTTTAGACAAATCCGTGTACTACCCATCATTCCCATGCTGACTGAAGCAACGTTACTAGCCAAGCGCCGTGCTAGCCATGCGTTGAAGCTCCCACAGAAGTATTGTAGGAAACTCTATGTAGCCGAGGGTGCTATTATAGGTCTGGCAACAAGCACAGCTTTTTTTTTTTCGCTCGTTTTGTTTTGTGGATTTAACCGACGAAGTCATAAAGGTCTGGCAACGGGTGCGAACTTTTTTTTTCTTTTTTTCTCTCATTTTGTTGGGGCTCTTGCGCGGGCAGTTCGCTCAATTCGCGCGGCTGCAACTATTAGCTGATGCGACGACGCAATTTTTTTTCTTCATCTTGTTGAGCGATATAGTCCTTTTTGCAGACAAGATCTTTCTGCGGCAAACAAGTGCTCTGCACCATCTAATTCCGACAAAACAACAGCCACTGTCGCTAATCGTCGTTTTCTTTCAAACTCCATCTTCAACCATGATTTCTTTCTCCGCCGCGTTCTTCGACTCGCTTCGTCCGCCGTCTGGATGCACTTCGCAGCCGGACGAGCGGAACCACGGTCCGCGGCAGAGATTTCCGCCGAGCCGTATAATGGTGCATTCAGACGACGGACCGAATCCGGATTTGTCGTGGACGCGGACGGCTAATCCGCGGATCATCCGCCGGCAGGCGCATCCACACGCCGGACGGTGTCCTAGCTGGTCCTAGCATTAGCGAGCCGGATTACTCTCGACCGCAGCCTCTGCGCTCACCTGCGCCCGCTGCCAGCAGACGAAATCAAGAATTAGAAATGTGCATGGGCAGGGCATGTAGCGCGTAGGCCAGATAACCGCTGGTCATTAAGAGTAACAAACTGGATTCCAAGAGAAGGCAAACGCGCGAGGGGGAGCCAGAAAGGTGGGCAGATGAGATGAGGAAGTTTGCGGGTATAACGAGGCCGCAGCAGGCACAGGACTGGGTTCATTGGTGGAACACGAGAGAGGCCTTTGCCCTGCAGTGGGCGCAGTCAGGCTGATGATGATGATGCTTATTATTATGATATTACGGTGTATGGCATGTATACTGGTATCTACGTTTTTCTTCTTTCTGTTTCTTTTCTTGGGTTATAGATTGTGAACTACTTGCAGGAACTGGTTCGTTTTTGTTTTTCTTGCGTCGCTTCGGCTTTGTTATTCTCGGGGTGTTCCTCTTTTTATTGCACGTAGGGGGCAGATAAATAAGCGGCGCCTCTACGAAGCGCTAACGCCTCCTCACGTACATTTAATGAAAATAAAAGCGGCTTAAAAAAAGAATATCCGTGGGAGCGCCCCCCCCCCCCTTCACCCCACCTTTATATCCACTCGCGTACTACCTATGTTCTCTTTAAAACGGAGCTTAAGATTTAGAAATAAAAGAAAGAAAGAAAGGACAGGAGGCGGAAGCAGCGATGAAGTGCGCAATATGATCCATAACAGTCCGCCTCTCATCCGTACCTGGCCAAACTTAGTGTTATCGACTAGGCGCCTTAGCGAAGTAGTGCGCCTAGGCTTGACCCCTCCGGGGTCAGGCGCACTATACGTCGCGCAAGCGTGTCGCTTTAAAACTCGCTCCTGCGTGAGCAACCCGAAATACAATCCATTGTTAGCAGAAATACTGGCATGGGGTGGCGTTGGAACCGAGCTTGCGCGCCTGTCGTCCGGCCTATATAAACGGGGTGCCCCCCCCCCCCCCCTCCCTCCCCCCACACACACAACACAAAAAAGGGGGTGGTGTTCTGAATACTTTAATCGTTATCGTAGCACTACCCAAGCTCATAATGGGCAGCGCTCTGCTTTCCGAGCAGCGTGGCGATAGCCATTAAAGGTGCATAAGAGCCACCATCACCCGATCGCGCTGCGACTATTTTTCATCTTCCTCCAGAACGGAAAGGCGGAGAAGCGGGCGGCACAAGATGGCGCGCACGCACACATCACACGCGGGGAAGCGAGCGCACTTCAAATCGCGCGACGTACTCGCTGCAGAAAAGTTTTCTCCTCGAATTTCGGAAGTGCAGACAAGGCCGCCGTCGACCGCGCGTCGTCAGCGACTAAAAGCGCGATCGCGGGAGAGTCCTCATCGCCAGTTTCCCGTCCAAGATGGATGACCGCGGTGGCTCGCGGTGCGCCACTCGGGGGTCTCGCGCGGGGCAGCGAAGAGAGGCATGCAGCTTCCGCAGCTCCCGCGGCGCGCGGTCGCCGCGAGGTTCCGGTCGCGTTCCCGAGCGGCTCCGCGCCCTGGAAACTTTTTTTTCTCCTCTGTTCCCACAAAGAGGGGGCGAAGAATCTACAATGACGAGATAATTGGCCGCTTTTGTAACGGTGACTGCTTACACTGCTGCCTTTTTCGAAAACGATGATACGAAGGCAGTTAGCTGTATATGTATATCTCATATGGTAGAGCGACGTACCGACGCATACATTTTCAAAGGGGAAAAAAAAAATGGTGGACTAACATTGCCACTTATATCAAGAGCAGTCTGTGCAAGCGTTCCCACAAATCGCTAGCTAATTGAAAATAAATGTTTAATCTTTCTTCTCTTCAATGCGACAGCTATTCTTAGCCTATTTACTCCGTTTCGGTGGTGCGGTATCTTTCTTCCTTTATAACGTCTATCGACTTGCTGCGAGCCCACTATAGAGGTACATGTCCGACTGATAAAGGCAAGAACACGCGCCCTTGGAGAACAACGAAAACAAAGTATCATACCTGAACTACACTCTTAATCAAGCCCCGCTTAAAGTGCTAAATGTAGCCAGGAAACCGGACATTTTTCGTCTAGTTTCCTGGATATAGCCAACATTTAGCCAGGACCTGATTAAGAGTGTAGACGCAGGTTTATTCGAAGTCAGATGTATGTTGAACCCCCATTCAATGTTAGCGGAATAAAACTGGCTGTGGTTGGAAGGCTGCACTTAGTGAAGCTTTCTTGACAAAGATGCAGACGCTATGGTCTCTGGTGGCGGTGCTGTTGCGCGTGGGTGAATATCATAGCAATTCGCATTCTTCATTGTAAATATAGGCGTCTCTAGCAATGCCTCGGATTAATACATTGCTTGAATCCTAACCGCATTCACGTCGAAAGTCATCATGCAGCGAGCTCTGCCGGAAGTCTTCATTTATAGTTCTGGCGCCAAAAAACTTGCTGGAATCATGCTTGCTATACCCTGGAATTCCACATGATGGCGCGAGCGGAGCACAGTTAAGAAGGCTCCAAAACTCTGCCCCCTAGGGAGCAGGACCATTTTTTTAACGCTAAGGTACCTCGATGCGCTCGCCAATGTACTGTAAATGGCGTTAGCTTTGCGCATCCCCCTCTGTACAAAACAGGAAATCAAAACGACAAACACACTTTTATGAACTGAGTTTATCGCACCTATAGGACCATGATAGCACCGCGAAACACGGAGTTCGTTGCGACGAACGCTACATAATCGCAGAGTGCTCTTCACTTGTCAACTGCAGCTAAGCGCGTGGTGCCACCGGCTTTGTAGGAATGCAGAGGCGTCGCGCCGCACACCTTCTTCCAGATGCCAGCGCCAAATTTCTACGCCACCTAGAATGAATTGCAACGTGCACGAACCTACAAATATAAGTGCCCAGGACATTACGAGACCACCTCATCGGGTGAGTCAACGCCCCTATCCGTCTCGTTCCACTAGTCTGCACGTATGCAGCATGCTCCTTGAAATCTAGCTTCGCCACATTAAGACTCTTTGTGCGGAGAAGCCAACCTCTATGACTACTACAGGTCATATATTGAGTAATATATTGGAGTAAAGGTACAGGATGTTCGAGCCTGTGCTAATTTAGATTTTTCCCAAGGGATTTCCGGTGAACTATCACACTTATACTCCTGTCACACGAGCACATCCAAAGTCTTTGAAGCAAAGATCATTTACTTTAAAGGATGAGGCGCGCCAATGGAGACGTAGTTGAAAGTCCTTTGAACCAAAGACCATTACTTTAAAGGATGAGGCGCGCCAACGGGACGTAGTTGAAAGGAGGTTTGAGTCGAGGGAGTCGGCGTTTGTCCTTTGAAACTTTAAGGGAATGCTCTTGTTCCCAGAGAGTACCCAGCAGAAAATTAGTTTTATACTTGAGTCAATAGAGCAAGTTTTTATTAATTGAAAAAGCAAGTTTTACAGTATTCTAGAAGTGCATGAATACTATATAAACTGCGCTGTTAACCAAAAATCTCGATCATTTATACGCCGGAAACGCCGCATAGCCGGTCGGTCCCAGCACTGTAGCGGCAGCAGATCGGTCTCATTTGCGACTTTGTGATCAGCTGCGGCACATCAAGGCGTTCTTGCCATGTCTTTTCCATGCCTTTAGTATTGGCATGGCTGCTTGATGCTGGCCTTTGGTATGTCCCTGTGACTTGCTACTCCTTCGACAGCTTCAGTGCGAGTTTTTCAAAAGCCATAGCATTCCAGAGGCAGATGACGTATATCATCATTCTTGGGCAACAGGCAACGAGCACTGCAGTTTATTTTTCATTCTCTTATCCGCGGAGGACGGAGCTAAACTTAGAGGCAGCATTACGTTACGCAGCCAGCCAACTCTTTGTGAAGCCATCGCCTTCGTCCTTGCTCTCTCTCTCAGAAAGTCGGCCTAACACGTGACCCAGCGCTCGGTGGTCCCGGACAACAAGCACATTTGGTCGCCCTTTGGTTCTAATCGACGCGCGGTCGCTCAGATGTTTTACCAATTAATCTGTGCACGTTTTCTCCCCGTGTTAGCGTAACCTCGTCGGTCGTTTATTGCAACGAATGCGAGTTCGGCAACTGCCCGTTTTACAGAAGAGCGTATGCTGAGCGCGGCTGTCTATAGCGCGGCGGTGGAAACATGCAATGACATGATCGCGTGTTGGGCCGACTTGATATCAGCGTTATTACGCAACGCTCCTTCCTTCATGTCCTTGCGTAAGGTAGTTTTCATGACGATGGGCTTCTTGATGTATAGAGTTATGTTTCAAGTGTGAGAACGAGCAACAACGAATTAACAAGTTCGGTTGAACATTGTTTAGAAACTGCCGCCATTTCTACGAATCGTTTGCAATATACCGGTGGGAATTCATTACTCTGAAGCGGTGAGACAGTTCTTTCTGTAGTACTTATTTTGGCCGAAAGATTCTCCCTAGTGCGATAATACAGGAGGTTTCTTCTTCCTGTTATTATTATTATTATTATTATTATTATTATTATTATTATTATTATTATTATTATTATTATTATTATTATTATTATTATTATTATTATTATTATTATTATTATTATTATTATTATTATTATTATTATTATTATTATTATTATTATTATTATTATCATCATCATCGCTATATTTTTCTTTGCGAGCCCTAGTAATCGGTTCCTTACTGCCGTCAGTGCCTTTCAGTAAAGACGTACGCACGCGTCCATTAATTATCGCGCTGCTTTCGCGAACATTAATTTTGAACATAATACGCGCAAAAAAACGGGGGGAGGGGGAGAGGCGTCGTCTTAGCTCTCGAATCTAAGAGTGCAGCCAAGTTGTTACAGTGTTTCAATGGAAAGGTTATTCTTTCACAAGGCACCGTCCAAAGCACCAAGGGTTGAAGTATACAAACAGAGTTTCACCAGAATTTGGAGGCAAATAGTGGCGATATATTATTCATCCTGGTAACGTGGATCCACAGAAGAACAGGCTTACTGTTCACGAAAAACAAACAAACAAGAAAACGAGGGGGGGGGGATTGTGTGATATCGCGCCGAGCTCCCCGTCCCCTGCGGAACTTTGCGGGACGTGCGGTCTGACCGGAAGCCTCCGAGAGCGGAAGCGGGTGTCGGAACACCGCCAACGATCCGGAAGCTCGGCTCGTTTGGCGGCCTTCTGGGAGACTCGCGGCAGTGCTGAAGGTTGTATACACGCTCCTGCCACGCGCTCGTATCCGAAAACAGCCGCTCCTGGAAGACAAAAGGAGAAACACGTGCGATGATACTATAATTTCGCCCACACTGCGCGTATCCGCTTCTTTTTTAAACAAAGGGTCCGGCAAAGTGTCAGTTGGAAGTGGAAGCGACGGGAGAGTTCGCTTTTTACCCTTCCTTTCCACTTGTTAACGAATTTCGCACAACAAAAGCTCAATTCTAAGAGCGGTGCGGCGGCGGCCGCCTCTGACTCCAGTTTTGTTTTTGTTTTTTCTCTTTTGCTTCCTGTCGCCGGGCGCCGGCGGCGTCGAAGTTTGTCGGTGGAAAAAAAAGATAGCGATGGCGTCGTTCTTTTTTTTTTTCTTCCGTTCCTTACGGAGCTTTGACTGCGAGGCCGCGCCCCTGTCCTCGGTGTCTCGAAGAAGCTCAAATATAGCACGCGGATCAAGCAATTCCGCGAAGTTCAGGTCTACCAAGGGCGGCCCCCATATCAGCGAGTTCACCGGCGCTATCTCCTTTAGAAAGCGCGTGGTGTCCAAAACAAAGCCACGCATTACGCATCATCAGCGTCACGTTGCCACTTTCTGGCCGTGATCCTTTCTTTTAATTTTTTTTCCTCGGTGCAGCAAGAGGAAAAAGAGAGCGTATCCGACACGACAGAAGCCAACGTGGTCGTCGCAAGCTGGTGGCAGCCTTTCGTCATCAGCAATTAAGTAAGCAAGCGTGATCGAACATTGCGCGCGCGCGCGCAATGTCGAAAAGTTGGCACGCCAGCAAGTACTACGCATTAACTCGCGTCGACAGCATTTAACGCGGCTTTTTTTTCCCCTTCTTTTTAGGTGTCACACTCCGTGCACGCCACAACGCACTCGGCGCCGAGCCACAGCTATGAGTTACTACTCCCCCTGGTAATGCTTCGGCGACGACGCGCACGCGGACACACAAACGCGCCGAAAAGTGGGGCGCGCACAAAGAATAACAGGAGGGTCGCGGAGAGGTATTTTGTAGGCGGCACGAAATGACGAATGGCAGCCCATCAAGTAACAGTTCAGATTTGTTTAAAAACCCTCCCTCGCTCATCGTTTCTTTATTTTGGCTGCCCGATCCAGGAAGACCCCGCATCCACATCGGTGGCGCGCGAGCGCGATGAAAAGGGGAGACGAGAAATATTTCATTTTTCTTGGCCGCGCGAGCGAGGCGCCGAGTTGGCTCGCTTCCAGGCACGGCCACCATCGCTTTTCGCTTCTGGCGACTCTCTTCCTGCCATAGGTTCGGCGAACGCCGTACGGGCGTACTCTCTCTATATATATGGGAGCTTTTAATCAGGTTAAGTGAAAGCCCCGCGCTCACTCGGCGGACTTTTCTATTGGCGTCTCGCCCCGCTATACTTTTTAGAATCGACCATGCACTACAAACACACGATCGAGCCAACTGAGAAGCCGTGGTTGCGCGCGCAATCGCGGGCGGCGGGAATTGATGGACTTTAAAGGCGATTTCACGCTGTCCCGTTGTGGCGAGCCGTCAGAGCGAACGGCCGCGCGGGGCCGGCCCGCCAGATGGGACCGCGCTGCAACCCGTTTCGCGCGAGCCCGCGGCTTCGGGAGTCGGCATTCCTGGCGCGGCCAGGGGCCTCATTTATTTCGCGGAACGATCTCGTCGCACTCCCCGCCCTTTCTGCGGTGGCCACTGCAGATTCCTCGTCCTGCTGCCGCTCGCCGAGAACCCATTTGAAATTTATACCGCGCGTTTTAAAGTCATCGCCGATCTCGACTCGCCCGGACACATACGGCGGCGGGAGCGCTTTGGGCGCACGCACATACGACGAGATGGTGCGCTTTGCCCGCCAAGATTACTTTTTTTAGGCCTTCTCTAATTTCCTATACCGAGTTACCAACCCCAAAGAGTGGGCGGGTGCGCCTTCTGCTCCGTGGAAGCCAACTCTACACCACTCTTTTCTGTTTGCTTCTTTGTTTAGAACAACGCTACGTATTTAAACGTCACCGCTCGCGCGTAACTGAGACTGCCGAACATTTGGTCGACGGAATGCAGCGAAACGACAGAAGGGGATCGACTTTAATGGAAACATGCTCATATATTTTCCCTCTATGACGAATGCGTTTTGGCTTGCGCGAGGAAGGGATGCAGTCTCACTGACAAAAATTAGAAAAAGCGTACAGTACTAGCAAATAATGTTACGGATGCCAGATGGATATTACGAAGTAAATACAACACATAGATACTAACGAAAATATAGCTTCTTGTTTGCACACGCATACACGCAAGAGCTTTCGTCAGGATGTCCCTTTAACAAGGCGTGATTCACGGGACGTCCCAAAGCAACGCTGAGGCTGTGTGGGAAACCATAGATCAGGGTGCCAAATTATTTTGACAGGCAGGGGTTTAACGAACACGGCAAGTTTTGCACCCACCGTGGTATACCTCAGCAAGTAACGAGTCGTGCTGCTAAGCTTGAGGACGTGGGTTCGATACCCGGCCACAGCGGCCGCATCTCGGTGGCGTTTGTGAAACGCATTACATATGCGTGCTTAGATTTAGGCGGACGTGGTCGAAATTAATCCGGAGTCATCTACTAAGGCGTGCCTCATAATTATATCATGGTTTTGGCACGTAAAACCCTAGCAATTATTATTATTATTACCGCAAGTTTTGCATTGTGCGCCCCATCGGAATGTCACCCTACAGTACGGCCGGGTATCGAACCCGCGACCTTCTTCTCAGAGGCAGAACGCAATAGCCATTTAACTATAGGTATATAGCCATGGATATATTATATCAGGTAAGAAGCGGAGCTGTAAGCTTTTTGATAGGAGTAGGCATTTGACGAACGGGAAGCCATTCCACGTGATGATACCGTGGATGGACCACTGGCCGTCAAGCTCATCTCTTCGTGCTCAGGATACCGCGCTGCGCATGTATTGCGAGACTCGTTACGTCGAATGGAAAGTGTCTGGGCCATGACGAACAAAAATGTGAGTGACTATAAGGCCTCGCAAAATCGCTTCTTTCACCTATATGACTTCGCAGGCGCTTCTCGATATACCGAATAAATTTCCGCACGCAAGTAAGATAGTAAGCATTCACAAGAGAAAGCTAGCTCCTGAAGGGGTCAAAGAAGTACATTACGAAGAAAATCACAATTATCGTTGAGGACGCAGGCTACCCAAAAGAAACTGAATACCGTGCGAACAACCCCACACAATTCCGCATGCTGTAACACCACCACCTCCACCATACACTTAGAAGTCTGCTCATTTATTTTACATCCGCCGCTTTTGCTACGAGTGGCGCCGGATAACCGTACTGGCACACAAATCCACAGGTGGACGGGAGAATGGCCGCAATGGTAAAACTGAAATGGCAATGCACCGTACACGTACACGCGAGATTAAGCTATAGCTCCCACTAGTGTCACGTTATATTTTCGTCCGTTTCATTACTACATTTCAATTAAACATAACAATTAATGTTCATAATGCTTTCTCTAGCTTCATTGTCTTTTTGGATGGTTTCGTCGAAGAACAGAAGGGGTGTCATCTCTGACATCATCATTGACATCTGCAGAAAAAAAAAAAAAACGTTTCAAGGACGTCTGTCCTCAGCAGAGTCGTTGACTGCCACCTCTTAGAACGCTGCACGAGCGCCGAGCTTCTTTTTCGAGACAAACTCCCATATTTGTTCACAGAAAACGAGAAACTGCGCGAACCACAGGACAACAGGACAGAGACGGACCAAGCGCTGTCCGTCCCGTTGTCCTGTGGTTCGCGCTGTTTCTCGTCTTCTATGAATATGTACCAATCGGCCCAAGCAAGCGCTCTAGTGCAGTCCCATATTTGAACACGTGATGCAACTCACGTGAGGTGAGATCCCACATAACTCACGTAAGGTGAGCTATGTGGGAGAGCCGGTTTGCTTTTATGTGATCCCGCATATATACTGCAATGTATCAAGCGCTACCCGCGCGGGCCGGACGACATGCATTTAATGTGCAGACAGGTATGGCCATTTTTTTAGGATGTTAAAAGTAAATTAAACGAAGTTTTTAGATTACAATGGACCGTTCGAAGCGAACTAGAAGGATTCTCCCAAGCTCCTCCGCTCGCGCCTGTCCAGCAGGAGGCATTTAAAACGACGTCAAGTTGTTCTCCATAGAAAATCAAGTGGACACCACGTGACTAGACTTTGAACACATGGCCGTGCTAGTCGCCTGGGGCGCATAACTTCGCATCAACGTGAACAATTAATGCTGTGCGTGAGGACGTCGCTTTCCAGCTCTGTGGTCAAACTTCAACTGATACAGCGCAGCAAAGAAAATGAAGGGATCAGCCGAGCCTACCAAAAGAAAGGACACAGCGGCTCGGCTGTCTCCTCATTTCCCTTGTTGCGCTGCACCAGTTTGTGAATGGCAAACCAACTTGCCCAATCATCAACATTGTAGCCAAGGCAATGCTGCAGCTAAATAATTGACTTCCTGGGGCAGCAGCTGCTTTCTCGCTCAAACATTGCTTCCCTTTCTCCATGGCTCAAACGCGCATGTGGCGATAGCAGATGTACAAATCTGTACGCTTCAGCAGCGCCGATGCACTGCCGGCCCGGCTATTGCGGAAACGCCGTGAAGCGTGCGCGTATACATGCTGCACAGAGCGCCTGTCATCATGTCATTTGTACCACACTGTCTTCCTTAATTCATTTCTACGCACTGTGCATGTCGCTCCGCCAAAACCTTTTCCCAGCCATCGCGAAGTCGCAGGCTGCACGTCAGCAAAGCCGACCCCTCCGCCTTTCTCCAATTCCAACGTTTCATTCCCACTCAGATGAAGGAGCAGACTTGAAAATGGCAAGAGGACCAGACTTGAGTGAATATTTGACGACCTTAGCTCAATCACTGTGAATAGCAGAGTACGAGTCCTCGAATTCGATACGCTTGGAGACTCCAGCGTGACACATGAGATGAACGAACTGCTTGGAAAACTGGTAAAACTTTCCATTATCATTATCTCAAATTACGTGCGCTTCTTGCGATATTTAAAAAATTGGGCATGTCATAAATTGTCATGTCCTACAGCTCTTCCGTATATAAACAACGGCCCTCAAGCTAATAATTAAAAAGTTAACGAATTTTTGTTAATTACTCATTTGAGTGTAACTTTAGGTGCGGCAAAGTTTTTCCGCCTCAGCGTAGAGTTCGTTTGCGAATACGACAGGGGCCTGGCTATTATAACCTTTTCATATAAAATCTGTATTGTAAAAAAAAGAAAAAAGAAAAACCGCCTGTATATAATGTCAAGACCACGGTCGACAGCGCCGAAAGAGCTAGGCACGCGTTTTGAAACGGAATTATGGCTCCCCCGACCGCTGAACGTAGGGGCAAAATTATAATAATGCAGTTACATTTTTTATATAAAAGAAAGACGTTTGTGTCCTTTACGCGAATTCGAACCAGGTCCTTGCTGTCTCAACTCGCTACCACGACAGACCAAAGGGAGAACGCCTGGTGTGGCACTAATTCTGCATCGCGTTCCGATTGGCTGCGACAAAGCATACCGGCCGCAAAGGCGGCATAAATGGCCCCGGAAGCCAGCAGTCGCATGCAGTTCCAGTTGTATTTCCGAGGAAACGTACTTATATACGTAGGCGCGGCGGCAAGGATGGCAGCAGAAATCGGCGTGGGACAGATTGGCGCGGAGGGCCTTTACTGGTCACGAGGAACTGCCGATTCAGACAGGCTACAAGAAACTCAGTTTGTCGCCCCATTACGGCCCAATCGACGCACAATGACCAGTAAATTTTCATTTTGAACTATAGTCGAATACAATTTTAGAAGTCTGCGGCATTTCCTCCTCAAAGGCGGATGCACACAAGCCTCCACCAATAGGCGTGCACAGGGTGTCTTTCTTTTTTTTTTTAGACAGTACAGATTTTCTATAAAAAATCTATGACAGTCAGGCGCCTGTCGTTTTCGAACATGAACTCTATGTCGAGGCGGAAATACTTTCCCGCAGCTAAAACGACGTTGACACGACTAATTAACAAAAAGTCGCTAATTAATATCTAAATTATTGACTTGAAGGCAGTTGTTTATATTGGAAAGTTGTAGCGCATGATAATTCATGGCATACACATTTTTTTTTTTTAGAAATGACAAAAGTTGCACGTAGTTCGAGATGTTCAGCACCGAATTTCAAGGGCGAAATCGAAATTGACGGCGCCCGGAGCGCACAAAGCGCGGCGGAACACCGGAACGACACGTGACAGGGAAGTGACGAATTTTGAATGAATGCGCGCCGAAGCAGAATATGGTCAGAAAAATCGACAATCATTCTGAAATACACGAGCAGACAGCTTAATGTTTCCGTGTGATGGGCGGTGCTTATCTGTTTCTTTCTTAAACTATAAAGAGGCGCGAAAAACTATTTCGCCTGTCTGCAAGAAAAAGCACCGCAGTGGCTGCCCCTGAGTTTTATGCTTCCCAGAAAAAAAAAAAAAAGGGATGATATTGCGGTTTTCTTGTGCCAATTCGAAATAAACGAATAAGCACCAAACACTACGCCCAAAAGTAAGGCGATGCGCAAGCACAGTGAGATGACTTGCAGCTTTTCACGAAAACATACGGCCGCGGCGCGCCTTCATTCAAATTTCATCACTCCCTTGTAACGAGTAGTTCCGGTCTGACGTAGCAGAACGGTCGCGCTTCTTGCGCGCCTTCCGCGAAAAGTTTCGATTTCACCCTTGAAATTCCATGACGAATATCTCAAACTATGTGCAGCTTTTGTAATCTAAAAAAATAGGTATGCCATAAATTGGCCCGCACTACAACTCTGTAATTAAACACATGCCCTCATATCAATAATTAAAAAAATTACAGCATATCCACGGGTGAATGATGAAGAGCTTGGGCGAAGCTCCTGAAGCAATCATGGTTACACCGTGAAATGTTCAGTGGTTTCGCCCAGCAGTAATCAAAGCGATCCGCCGCTTTGATTACTGCTGCGCTCACTTGGTAGCAGGTAAAAGAAAAAGGTAAAAGAAAAAGGTAAAAGAAAAAGGGATAAGGCGCGTGTTGCAATTAGTTACATAAACATGCAGGGTGGCAGAAAAAAAGGCAAAATGGTTAGAGATTGAGGAGCAGTTAAACAAAGAACAGATAGGCGTTTATGCGGTTACAGAAACACACCTTAGAGACTTGGAAGAGCCACCACATATTGAAAATTATGTTTGGGAAGGGTGCAACAGGATCATATCAGAAAGGAAAGGTGGGGGTGTAGGAATGCTAATTCACCGCGGCGCCAAATGGGTTAGAGTGAAACAGACGTGTTCAGAGCACCTCTGGGTTTTGGGCACAGTAGGTGGATAGAAAACGTGGCTAGGGGTTGCCTACTTGTGGACGGGAAATCACTGCAGAGAAAAGAATCAGGAGATAGTGGATTGCATGAGTGAGGATATTAAGGAATTTGGTAATGGGGCCGAAATCATCCTTCTAGGGGACATGAATGCCCACATACACGACCTTGACGGATATTCAGACACCAATGGGAAGTTATTACTAGATCTCTGCGAGCAACATAGTCTGGAGATAGTTAACGCGGGGCCTAAATGTGACGGCCAGATCACGTGGGAAGTCGGAAACAAACAGTCAAATATTGATAATTGTCTCATGTCTGAAGGAATTTATCACTAACTTAGAGAAATGAGAATAGACGAGGAAGGGATTAAAAGCTTGGGTAGTGATCATAAACGAATAACATTACAAATGGGATACAAAACTGGAAATGAGAGCATAGAATCAAAGTCTGGCACCTCGTATTTAAATGCGAAACAAATAATAAATATAGCCACAAGAGTCGAGGAAGAAGTAGGCAAAATACCAGGCAAGGACTGGGAGTACAGTGAGCTGTTAGATCTAATGACGAAAGAGATAGGGAGAGAGAAGAAAACTATTTGCTGGAAAGGAAAGAGGAAGCCAAAAAGTTGGTGGAACAAGGAAATCCGGGAAGCGATCGAGAAGCGGCGTGAAGCATCACGGAATCATAGAAGGGCAAAAAAGGACACGCGACCGCAGGACGAAGTCAACGAAATATGGGAAATATATCTAGAGAAAAAATCCATTGTACAGAAATTGGTCGAGGCAAAAATTAAAGGTGAAAGTGTACGCTGGGTGACACAGATTCACGAAAAAAAAGGAGGCCGCACCTAGGATATTTTGGAGCCACATAAAGGCGCTAAGTAGGAAGTCTGTCACAACGCAACAACATATTGTAGATGAAGGAGGAAATCAACTGGAAGGGTACGAAGCGCTAGGTTACATCCGAAAGGTAACAGCCGATTCGTTTAAAAAGAGCGTCCAGGGGATTTCTCCGGTGAGTAAAAGTGTGGCGGAGGCAGCAACCGAGGAAGAGCTAGTACTGGAGAATTTCAACTGCAAAGAGGCTGAAGGAAAAATTCCAAAGCGCACTGCCGCCGGTTTAGATGGAATTCCCGTTCGCCTCATTAACGAACTAGGAAATAGCACTAAAGAAGCACTGCTGAAAGCCGTAGAAAAATGCTTAAAGGCCAGGCAAATACCGGATAGTTGGCGAAAAAGTAGAATGAACTTAATCTATAAAGGCAAGGGAGAAAAGGATAACATTCGCTCGCATAGACCACTAACCATTACATCGGTACTATACAGATTGGCGATGCAAGCAGTAAAAATGAAAATAGAAAAGTGGGCAGAACACAACGATATTTTGGGAGAACTCCAGAATAGATTTCGAGTCGACAGGTGGTTAGACGATAACCTGTTTGTTCTCACTCAGTGTATAGAAATATCTAAAATAGAAAATGGGCCCTTGTACATGGCTTTTCTAGACATCACTGGGGCGTACGACAACGTTAATCAGGAAATTTTGTGGGATATATTGAAGCGTCTTCTCTGGACCCCAATAAAGTTTGCATCATCATCATCATCATCATCATATATTGAAAGGAATGGGCATAGGCGACGACTGTATACAGCTTTTGAAGGATATACCGAGAAAATACAGTTTGCATAGAATGGGAAGGAATGAGTAGCAAAGAGAACGTTGATGTTAGCAAGGGGCTGAGACAGGGATGTCCTTTGTCCCCGCTGTTATTCATGCTGTACATGGTGAATATGGAAAAAGCGCTAGAAGGTAGCAACTTTGGTTTTAATCTGTCACACAAACAGGGCGGCGTGATGATTGAGCAGAAGCTTCCAGGATTATTTTATGCTGACGATATTGTCTTATTTGCTGACAGTCGAGATGGTATACAGCAGCTGGCGGATATATGCGGAAGGGAAGGGGAAGCTCTAGGACTAGGATTTAGTGTGACAAAATGTGGACTGATGGTATTCAATGATCCTTGCGATCAGGCGGTGTCCATACAGTGCCAAGAAATACCGAGGGTGAGCGAATACAAGTACCTCGGAGTATGGATAAATAAGGGTGACAGGTACATGGAGGTACAGGAAAAAGCCTCGGCAGCAAAAGGAAAGAGGAATGCTGCAATAATGAAGCACAGAGCGTTGTGGGGATTAGAGCACTGCACGGGCCCGACCCGGGCCCGGGACTCGATCAAATTTATCCGCCCGAGCCCGGCCCGGCGACTCAAAGCGAGACCCGGGCCCGGCCCCAACCCGAGAAAAAATTTCGCCTACCCGGCCCGGCCCGGCCCGACCACAGATCGGGCCCGACAGGGGCCCGAGCCAATAATCTAGGTGGCGTTGCCCGAACATAGAATCGACCACAAGGCGTTTTAAGTGGCGAATATCTACACATGCTTGGCGCATGCTTTGCTAGCAAGTATACTTTAACCTACGGTACTTTCTTGTAAAGAGGGGCTGGCTCACCGTAGAAACAGTAGAGCGGACATACTGGGTACGATGAACGTTTGTTCGGCAGTGGTATACTGTACCTAATTTTCTGCGAATACAATTGGGATCATCAAGAGCGTTTTGTAGCAGATGTTGTAGGAAGAAAAGTGATTTGCAGCATGAGTCCCGTTTCGATAAGGAGCGCAATAAAAACAGAGGGGATAGAGAACAGAACGCTATATTCACTTTGTTTTTAGTGCGCTCTACTGAAATTTAAATGGACATGAAAGTGAAACAATGCATCAGCTTAGATTGACAAATTGTACTCTGAGAAATCTAATGTCGTTAATTTCACCAACACAGATGCATTAAAAAGGAGAAAATCATGGTGAAGGTCTCATTTTTAAATTTCGTGCCAGAATCTCCATGCGTGGCAACACGGATTTCAAAGTGTATTTTTCGTATTCTGGCAACTTTGGCTTGTCGAAATTTCCTGAAGCTTCTTATGTTAAGTCTATGCCACCCCCCTCGAAAGACAATGCACTTCATTTTTACCGATTAGGAACTGCGTAGGACCTAGCAGACACCGTCAAAATCTATGACGCGTTTGATGCGGGAATTTCAAGGTGGCGTTGCCAGCCGTAATTTCTTCTTGCACGTGTTCTCGCTTCCCATGCGTCTTCTCGCGGCAGGCGTGGTGATTTTGGAATTGTGAAAGAGTAATCTACTAATACGACAAAAATCGTTTTTAAAGACGGTAGTCTTTGTTGGGGAACTTAAACGCAGAAACTTTGGTCTGTCTGTCTTTCTGTTTGTCTGTCTGTCACCCGATTCAGCCACCCGGCCAAAGTTTAACCTGGTTTAACTACTTTCTGAACGCCGAGCCATCTTGAACTGGTACGGCCGTTCATACTTGTGAACATTGTCGATCAAAAAGTAAATATTACGCATATCTGAGGCGCGACATCAATCCGTAAGTATTAGGTGCTGTGTTCCTTTACTAGAAAATACATAGATAAGTAATTCTAAAGACCCTAATGTTTCTTAGGCTGCGCTGAAAATGCTAGTGTTTCTTATGCTGCGTTGAAAATGCGACGCTATGAGCCAGATGCGGCGGTTCAACATAGGGCAGGAGGACTCGTGTAGTACGGCCGGCACAAGGCTATCGTCTTTCGACGACATTTGCAGCAAAGCACGCAGATACGCGGCCAATTTTTCCTTTAGTGTCCCTTTAAAGCGTGCTGCGACAAAGCCAACTGTGCGCCCTTCTGGTTATGTAGCACCCATCTTCATCATAGTAGCACTCTGCCACATGAAGAGAAATAGTGGAAAAAAGCCAAATTTATAACATTTGTTCTAAATACACTAACCTAGATAAACGAACCGCGCGCACCACGTGCGCTTTGGGTACGTGGTGCGCGCGGGTATAAGAATCATGGGTATAAGAATCAAAGGGTAAATGGGTATAAGAATCACGTCGAAGCGAAGCACAAGGAAAACAGGACACAGTCAAGAACACAACAGGACAGGCGCGCCTGTCCTGTGGTGTTCTTTACTCGCGCTTCGCTTCGACATGAACCAGCTCGCCCAGTACTCAACGTTACTTCAGTGGGTATAAGAAGCCGAATGGAAGAAAAGAAACTATTTGTCATAGCATTCTTTTCGTATATCACACCACTGCTATCATATACAGACTATAAGTTTTTGTGGCATAGTTTATAGTTTAATTGTGCTCATGTTATTGTACAAAAAATCAAATTTTAAAGAGGTTCCGCTATAAGCACACCATGCGCCGTTGCATCACATGTCCTGCCGCGCTAAAGTTTCTTGCACTGCTTGCGCAAGCCGCAGGGGCGCACGTCTGCCTTGCGAAATGTGAAGGCGTCGGCAGTCGTAGTTCTTAACTTCCACCACGGAGCAAATTTAGGATGTCTTTGTGAAACTCTGCAGAATGAAAACAGCAGTCCAGCTGATCCCTTCATTTCTCTCGTTCCTGAACGTTGTGCCACTCTTCGATATAATCTATAAATGCCTCTGAGGGCTTTTCCTTCAAGTTTTCAGCAGTGTTTGTGATGCTCGGCTTGCACAAGGCTCTTTCTTTCATATTATAATGGTGTACGCCTTCCCAACGATGTTTTAACGGTAGAAGGTGGCTTACGCTAGTAACACTATGCACTCGTAGGACTGGCAGTAGGTGGACGAAGTGATTGCGATCTATTTTCGGGGTTCATTTCAGTTTGGTAATAAAGGTGCGAATAAGCTTCTCGACGCTTGCTCATCGGATGCATATGATTCGAGGTAAGGGGACATCTCCCGCAATGGAAGTCGTGATTCTTATTTCAAGCCAGATATTTCGTCAAGCTAATATACTTTGTCTTTAAACATGAATATACATGTTTAATGAACTTATGCTATTCCTGCACATTCCAAAGCTGTTGTGGCCGTATCACGTAGCTCTTAGGGATGGTCGAATAAAATTTTTAATCTATTAATCGTTAATCGTTCGTCGATTTAGCCTTTCATCGATTAATTGATTTCTATGTGATGTTTTAATCGATTAATCGATTAATCGACATTTTATGGGTGCTTGAAAAAAGATATTTCATTGTTTGAGAGGCATTGTTTGTGTTTGATCTCGACCGAAGTCTTTCTACCAGACGCGCTAGAGATCACATGTGTGCGTTTGCGCGTTCGTGAGAATTCGCACTTTCGCCCAATGGTTACAAGGGGCCCGTCCTCTTTGGGTGATGTCACGGATTGAAGGATCTGTGGCCATCATCCATGGACGATTCGGCCGCAGGTCGTATTTCCTCGAAGCCTGCCTCCTCGAGCGCACCGAAATCGGAGGCGTTGTCGGCTGCCACACTGGTCGAAAAGACGCACCGGAAACATGCAGCGTGGAGAAATCCCGCGAAAGGCAAAGCAGAGACGAGGAGGAAGAGGAAGTAAATAAGACGCTCGCACTCGTAGGGACGCCATCTTTTCTCCGTTTGTACGTTAGATATTGTGGAAGCCCTCGATAATACTATAATTGCAGACTGACGTGATCTTTTTTTTTTTAGGTCACCCATGCGAGATTGCACAGCCACATACTGGCCTCAAACAGACCACTTATTATTATTATTATTATTATTATTATTATTATTATTATTATTATTATTATCTGGTGTATTACGTCTCAAAACCACGATATGATCATGAGAGACCCTATTTTGGAGGGCTCCGGAACCTTCGACCCCCTGGGGTTCTTAAATGTGCACTTAAATCTAAGTGCACACCCCTCAAGCATTTTCGCTTCCACCGAAAAAGCGGCTGCCGCGGCCAGGATTCGATCCGGCGACCTTCGGGCCAGCAGTCGAGCCCCGTAACCACTAGACCACCGTGGAGCCCGAACTGTCAGCGTGTCGTGTATCAGACAGAACATAAAAACGAAAGAAGGAGACGTTTAAGGGCTCGTTTTTCCTTGTTAAGCAGAAAGAAAAACATATATACTCCATACAGTGGACTAGGGTATGACCGCCGCCGCAGCTCAGTTGGTAGATCATCGGACGTGTTATTCGAAGGTTGCAGGTTCGGTCCCTGTCAGCGGCAACTTTCCTTTTCGTCCACTTTACTTTCTTCACATTTACATCATAGTTACTACAAATAACATCCCCTATACTTTCCTTGGTTTTTTGTCTGTTATTTCTCATTACAACGCACTGTATTTCGCGACTGTCCTTTCGCGTAACCGCAGTACACGGGGGCCTGTATAGAAGCATTAGTTGAAAGCTGCATTTCTCCCGGGTCTGTTAGACCATTTTCGTAATCCACGAGTGCGCTTCCTTGCGCTGCATATTCGCCGAACTAAAGGCGGCACCTGTTGTGCTTAAAGTGGAGACGAGGTCGTAGTTGCACGTGATTGGGTTTGTCTATTATGTGCGTTTATTTTCCGCGTCATAGCGCAAGCAAACTGCACTTGAACAGGCTGTTTGCGGAAGTGACTATAGACATAACTGCTATGAACGGGGCTAACTGCATCGCAGAAAAGCTAGCTTTACAATCACGAAAAGGGTATATATACGCATTAGCGCTAGCAGTTGGGCCAGTTGGTGCATTATGAACTTGAAAACGGGGTACCAGCGAAAACAGAAACACGTACACAAGAAGAAGGTGTTACACATGGACGAACGCTGGACTTTCAACTGTGCTTTATTGGAAATTGCATGTCCGCCTTATAGCGTATATATACGCTATAGGGCGGACATTTGGGCTAGTTGGTATATAGTGTTATGAAAAATATTAGCTTCCTTGACCCCTTTGTCTTATTATATATGTATGAATCACTTCTTTCCGTCACCATCATCATACTTCATCACTATTTTCCCCCCGTTGCATTTTCACCAGCACAGTGTAGGAGGCCCGGGCTTACTAGCTCAGGCCACTCTCCTTGCCTTCAAATATATTTTCTCTCCTTCATTCATTGGTAAACAATAATCTTTTATTTGCTCAGGAGTAAAATATAACGGCAATAAGAACCAGTCAAAAAATAAACAACGCATATTACAATGTGGCACCTCTTGGACCACTGTATAGTGCAGTTAAACAAGAAAAAAACAACAACAAATAAAACCTCAGAGCTACATACTAATAATATGTGGGGTTTTACGTCCCAAAACTACGATATGATTATGAGGGACGCCGAAATGGAGGGCTCCGGAAATTTGGCAATCTGGTGTTTAACGTTCACTACATTGCACAGTACTCGGGCCTCTACCATTCTGCCTCCATCGAAATGCGACCACCGCGGCCGGGTTCGAACCCGCTTCCTTCGGGTCAGCAGCCGAACGCCGTAACCACTGAGCCACCATGGCGGACCTGAGAGCTAAATAAAATACCCAAGAAAGTTGCCGTAGACACTGCAGGCGAAGAAAATCGCTAGTTTATCAAAGTCTAGGAGAGCTGAGTTTGTGCGATCAAACACGATGAAACAGCGCGGAGCCGAAAACGAACACAAATAAAATTAGCAACTAGACGATGCGTTAGCACGTGTGAAATCTACAGAAAACAACAAACTTCGCTGTTGAGCTTTGGCGCACCGCCGTGCTGCTTTCATTCAATAAAGCTGTAGCGCTGAAAGCACAGGGACCCAGGAAGAGGTCCTGCGAAAAGGACGCAGCTTTTTGAACGAATACGAATTAACAACAGTCCAACATTTTGAAACATAAAAATCGCTTAGGTAATTGAAGAGCGACCTAATTTTCAAGATAAGTTACACAAAAGATCTTGGCTATGTAGCGAGATGCCGATAACTTATCTGAAGAGGCAGATTCGTGTCTTCGGGAACGGGGTCTTCAACATTGTAATTTTGCTCATGGCCATTTTTCTTTGGAGTATGACTCTTTAGCACATTAATGAAGTGGGCGAGAAGCAGGTGATGTTTAAAGAGTTTCCGTCGCTGGCTTCGAGTAATGCTTACCACCTGCATCACACATCGCTGTTCTCGTTTTTAGTCTTCTGTGAACAACGTCCACACCGTGCTCCTCTTGCGATTGCTCGCCATTATGACATGACAAAGGAAACAGTGTACACACCAAAATGTAATACTACCGCAACATAGCGAGCAAGCATCACGTGCACTTTGCCGACAGTTAACCAGCACACGATATAAGGGGGGTGAGCGGAGGTGAATAGTAGGCTGTGAGCGATGAGAAGCGGTCAAGTGCATCTCTGCCTCGTCGGGGTGGGGCCGCCTCCTGCCAGGGCTTGGAGCCTTGAACAGGGCTTGGAGGTAGACGCTGTAGGCGATGGAGACCAGGGCGAGTTCATTTCTGCTAGCGTACAAATATGCGCTGTAGTGAAAATAGAGTAGCTGCGCTCAACTTCTACGTCTTGGCATCGCTCGCCTCGCACTCATGCGCACCGGCCAAGGGTCGGTGTTGGGGGAGGGGGGGGTTTTGCCGTAATCGATTAATCGAAGAGTTTTAATCGATTAATTCGATTAACTGAAAGGCGGAAATCGATTACGATTAATCGATTAACGGTGTGCCTTTAATCGATTGGTCGATTAATCTTTCATCGATTTTACCATCCCTAGTAGTTCTCGCACTATATAGTGCAGGGGCCTCAAACACGAGGCCCGCGGACCTCTCGCTAGCGGCCCGGGGCCCGCACATTCGTCCCATTCTTTTTCGTCCCACTTTTTTTTTATTTTCTTTATAAGTACTTTCTTGAGCTACACAGTCATGCATGACAGGTCTAAAGCATTTTTTTCGTAAGGCATGCCCTGCTACCACCATGTGTTGATACATAACCTTGAGGCAAAACTCTATATTGCGGAATTGGCGTCCAGATTTTAGTCATTTTGGAGATAGGTATCGATATGTTGGTGGAAACGGGCCGCCAAATACCCTTCAGAAATGACCCATATATGAAATATTAAAAAGGTTTTTAAAATGGCAACGTTAGCTGACATCTCGTACAACTTATTCCTCCCCCCCCCCCCCCTCCACTCCTACCTTCGTCACTGTCCTGGCCCTTGCAGAAGTAAATATTCGTGAATGCGGCCCGTTAGCTGAGGCGAGTTTTAGACCCCTGATATAGCGGAACAAGACCAACGCTCAGATGTCAACAATGTGGGCACACAAAGCAGGCTTTACATGTCCCTCTCTTGTCACGTGACCTCTGGGAGCCTGGACGGAGCCACGAAGAAGAGTATCTTTATAGAGATTTTATGCTACGAGACTCCGCGCAGTTTTTTCGTTTTGTCGAAGGCTGGGACTTTCAAGAACGTTTCCCCGCCTTGGAGCTCCGTCATCGCACTTGCGATGATAGGTTATAGGTATAAATTTATTATATGACATTTATTACTGCGATTACAGAATAACATTTGGGGTATAAAATAATAACGAATGCAAATAAAGCACGGAATAGCGAGATGTTAACTATACAGGCGCCTGGTCTATTTACTCTTAGCTCGCCTGTTTCAGATAAATCAACTAACCCCATATGCAAGAAGCAAAGGAAGATCAGTACTTGTCGCTCATAAAACGTCTGCAAATAGCTTGCCCCACATAAAAATAATCGTTTAATCGAGATAAAATGTGAAACGTATATGTACGCGCAACGTATGAGGAACACCCTTGAAGGGACACTAAAGAAATAACTATTCTGTTATCAGTGAACTACTCAGTAAACTGTTACTGTCAGTGAACTATCACTGTCAGTACTATCAGTGAACTGTTGTCAGTAAAGCGCTTCCCCTTGAATTATCATAAAACCTTTCCCTCCTTATTTCGTTTTTTCCCTTTCGGCAGTTACTCAGAGCCGGCTTCTTTTCCATCGCTGTCATCCAATAAGTCCTCCCCGCCTCTCTGACCTTCCGCTTAATGCTCCTTGTTGCCATATCGCCCGCACTGCTAGCCGTATATTTACTGGTGAGCCTCCTAGTTATTTTTCTCCACTGCGTGTCAACGCTTTTTCTATACAAATACCTGAAAACCTTCTCTGCCCATCTACTCTTCTTCATTTTCCTCAGCCTCTCTTCGAATCTCATTTTGCTCTGAGCTTCCCTCACTTCAAAGCCTGTCCATCCCATATCACCCTTTACAGCCTCATTTGTCGTCTTCCCGTGAGCGCCCAACGCGAGGCGGCCCACCATCCTTTACATCCATTCCTGATTGTACCTCTGACTTCATGCACACCACTGAGTTCCCAAATGTAAGCCCTGGGACCATCACACCCTTCCACAGCCTTCGAAGCACCTCGTACCTATTGTATCCCCATAAAGCTCTGTGCTTCATAATTGCAGCATTCCTCTTTCCCTTTGCTACCGATGCTTTCTCTTGTACCTCCATATATCTATATATCCCCCTCATTTACCCATACTCCGAGGTACTTGTACTCGCTTATCCTCGGTATTTTTTGGCCCTGTATTAAGACCGCATGGTCTTCGTGATCATTGAATACCATCAATCCACATTTTGTTGCACTAAATCCTAGTCCTAGAGCCTCACATTCCATATATCTGCCAGTCGCTGTATATCATCTTGACTGTCCGCAAATAAGACAATATCATCAGCATAAAATAGACCTGTTTGACAGTTTACATCTACCCAGGAATGGCGAGAACAGACATTGGTAATTTAAATGCGAGAGCGTTAAGAGAAACCGACATCGGCTGCGTTGACCCGACGAATGGAAATAAAAATTAGGATCCCAGCAGGAATCGAACCCAAGCATTCTGCGTGGCAATCAGGTATTCTACCATTGAGCCACGCCAGGTTCTCTAAACTGGTTTGGAAAAACAGCCTACGCAGGCGTAATATCGGTACAACGTCAATTGTGCTTGTGGTGCTTGCTATCTAACTTTACAAGAAAGCAATGAGCACTACACGATACTCCTACCATGTGTACTCCTACGATACAGGCGTCATCTCAGATTAACATCTGTGGTTCCAGTGTTGGCTCCGCTTTTATAGCAGTCTAATAAACATTGCATTTGTATTCCTATGATTCAGCAAGCTATATTGAAGCATTGCTCGACTCCTGAGGAATACATTAACGAAAGCTACGTATGATATTCACATCATCGCACCGTAAATTGCACTTAGTCCGCAAGAACGATGCAGTGTCCTCTCATTTCTTAAGAGGCTGGGCGATGGCCTCATGCTGACCGAGGATGATGCCAGATTGATTGACAGCCGCTTTGTAGACTAGGCGACGTGGGCCACATACGCCCAGGTAGTCTACGACTACGACAAGCGCCATCCACTGATGTTGGCCTACGTAGCACTATCCAGACCTATCAGCCTCGACGGCCTATATCGACAGACAATTCGTCGAGGAAATGACTGAGGCATTCACAATTTTCAACAGCTGTATACTATACCCCATACTCCACTACACATAGACCCCTCGTCACAGCTATCACGACCGGATCCAATAAGAAGTCATGACCAGCTGCTGGTGCTCACTGATCACGCTGATGTTAACCTTGTTCAAGAACTATCAAGAACCTCTTCCACACATGCACGCGGGTTCGTGAAACGTGCCTGCGTTCTCCATAATAAGAGACAAGTCTAAGCACTACATATCATCTTACCGCTTCTGGTGTCGGTAATATCCCCATTGCTATTGGCAGCGTTACCCAACTGTAAACAACTGGTTATATTGCCACGTGCGTTTTTTATTATAGCTTTTGCTGCATTCCGTTTTCGCCCACAAAGACTGTCAGCAACGCTCAGCGCAAACCGCGCCTCATTGTTCGAGAAGCTTCGCGATTATTGTAGATCGTTTTGTTAAGATTGTGCGCAAGACGCGAACACTCGAGCTTACTCTAGAACTTGCGCGACAGCCAGCGATAACGCTGATATATTCGACGGCACATATATAAATGCCGACACGCTTCACCGCTAGTCAGTTTTTCGACGGTCGACGCTCTGTTCGCCGCTATCAGCGTATTGCTGTAGTTTGACTTTGTTTCCCGGCCACAAGTTCGCACAAATAAAAAGTTTCATCTCGCATACGCTGTCTGCTGCCTTCGTCGACGTCACGACCACGTGACAATATAACACATATGTGGCTCTTCAACATATATGCGTGCGTATAAAATTTATACAAATATTTAGCGTCATTTTGTAACGTTTCGCTCAGTAAAAAAAACTACGCTACAGTCACCTTCCCGCCGCACGCTTCGCATAACATCGACTCCCACGGTACGTGGAATCTGCCCAATTTTTCCTCAACACATATGTAGTTAGTTCCTTGAGCACAACGCAATGAAAGGACAGCATAATGGCAAATAAAATGTACAAACTCAGTTGCGTACCCCGAGAGGCGTGTGGTGCAAGGAAAAAAAAAAAAAAACTGTAGCCTTGATAAGTAGGCCTCGTTCTTGAATATTCCAGTGTAAAATTGCTAGGACATGCACAAATTTGGAATAAAAATTAAAAGGGTTATGTATAAGAAAACAATCATATAGAACAGTAGAACACAAACTTTATCAAATGCAAAAAGTAACAGCGCTATTCCAATCACGACCATTTGAATCCAGAATGTCCGATGCCCAGCAAGCAAGAGCAAACAACAGTGTGTAAAAAAGGATCATTTGTATTGTACAAATTATTCACAAATCACAACATTTACACAAGCAAGAGAATATTTGCACCTGCAAACAATGTCTAAATACAATGATGCAGGCACTAAAAAAAGTTATACAACAAAATTAACAAGAATGTATACATCTTTACTCAATACTACAAAAACAGTACATCGAAAAATTAAAAAAAAAATTATAATAGTGAGCATGACGAGATGAATGAAGGTGTTGCACAATGACATGATGTGTGAAAGCTATAAGCACAGAGGCTCTTCATCTGGCAAATTTTTTCACTAATGATATCATCTACAAAATGTTGCAAGATTTTGTTAACCATAGATGTCATAAATGTATACATAAATGAAAAACACTGATAAATACAAAAGATAAATATAATTTGACTGTACATTTCATTAAGTGATCCATTATTATAGAAGAAATAAACCACGCCAAACACACACACTTTAAAAAACTAACCAACAGACACAGTTCTTCCATACATGGGCTAGCCCACACACTGTGTGCTTTAAGCCCTATCCTTTCATTCCATGCAAAGCGTGCAGAACGTTTAAAAAGCGAAATGATGGGACTCGTAGTGATAAACATTACTTCACACACAGGACTCGGACACATATGACACAAAGTGAAAAGGCAGAAGAGCAACTGCGGTGCGTAAATTAAGGCACACATACTCAGTTCACTGCACAAAATCATCTAAAGCTTCAAGATGTGTATTTACAAAAATGAAGCAGTGCTTCACCAAATATTTGCTCATTTTGAAGGCAGAGAATGCGAGCACGACCATCAAAAGCACACACACACGATGTATAATTATTAAACTAGCACATAAAAACTTTTAGATTAAAAAGAACTTGAAGAAATTCCATGTATGTTTTCAGGTGAACCAAGTAATAAAAGGAAAGATTCCTCTAAACTGGGCTCATGCAAGTTTGAAGGAGTAGAGTACGGCAGAAAGGTGCAAATACTGTAAGCTATCAGTATGGGATGCAAACAATTAAAATTCAAGAATTTATTATATGCAAGTAGTGGAATAGTACAATTGCTTAGGGTGTACCGCTTTGACATGACTAGCAACATCTGTAACTACTGAGTAGTCAGTTACTCTAGACAAATATAACCTTTATATACCAGAAGTTGTGGGAAAAGTGGTAAAAATAGCAAAAAATGCCAAATTATTCAACTCTTAGGATTAGTTTGAGCTGTAATAAATACATGCAGAACTCAAACCCGCAATATATGCTCCAAGCATCATGCGATTAAAGGCATGAAGCATTCAACATGCCCACATCCCTTTCAATTTTACGTATTCAGTGACAAGTCAGCACAAGTGGACTGTGTTGGGATGCTCGCTTCAGAAGCTTCAGAAGATAGACAACACAATGCACCTATGTGCTGTCATTCATGTCCTGTTGTTTAGCACTCCTTCGCAAAGTGAAAATTGCTTTCAATGATTAAATACACAGAACATAACTGGTAATGAAAGAAAATGGCAAGAATGATGTCAAGGTACACCCATGTGAGAACTAACATTCTTTGCCTCCAGAAATGCAAGTTCTATATGAAGCAATTGTTCATAATTGCTCATATGCATACCTGCTAACCTGTGGGCTCAATTTACAATTTGTAAAAATCTCGCAGATGTGGCATACGATGCCATCCATTCCTAAAAACTCTTCCTTGGGCACACACTTGTCAGTGGCACATATGCGTGCAACTTCGACTCTGCACACACGCTGCGAGACTTGGGAACAGCAGAGATTGACACCACAATGTCTTAAAGGGACACTAAATTAGTGAATTACCCTTCCACAATACCAACAGCACCACTCTTGCAGCGAGAAAACACACAAAAAGAAAATACAACAATGCCTTGAGGTTCCCTCACGAACTCACCATGATGGTATATATTATAATGGAATCTGCAAGGGCCTACAAAATTACCATCAAAATTAAGTACATTATGTTGTAACTGAGCCAGAGTACAAGTTTCAGCAAATTTTACTGAACCAATGTGGCTAATACAAAAAAATACTTTGTAATCTGCAGCGTCACACTAATTTTCAGGTGTTGAAGTTCAGACGCAAAATTCAAAAGTGAAACTTTGACCTCAATTCCCTCTGAGCTCTCCGAGGGTTGAAACTCTTTGCCAAATGCAACCCCCCAGCATTGGTTTTTTTTTTTTTTTTTTTTTAAGATTCAAAATCTTCAGAGTGACCTATTTAAAAAAATATTTACCCCAATCTTTTTAAAGTGACCATAAAGCTACAAAAATATTTTCCATGGGTATAGATGCATTGCTCATTCTTAATAAAAATTAAAATCAGAAAGAAAGTTATGTTTATAATAAAAGGTATGTTCATTGGAATAAGCATGTTTCACAAGCTTAGAAAAATGTGCACACATGAATACTGTTACCTTTGTACCAGTCGGAATCATCGCGCAGCGCATGCTCCTGAGAAGATGCTCCTCGGACGGATTCCACTTTCGAATTGGTTAGCGATTCTGTCTCGACTCAATTCACAGGCATTGTAGCATCGTTTCTATATGGTAGCATTGTTTTTTATGTAGTATGCACCAATGACTGCCTGTGAACAGGTGATATCGTACTCCTGTGGGCAACATGTAAACAAGTATATCAAGTGGTCAACCTTTGAGAGGTCAGAAACCAGATGAGATAATTAACAAATGAAAAACACCGACAGGATGAAACCAAACTTGCAGCCACGTGCGGATGTGCAAATAATAGTCAACACACCAGCCTAAACAAACGAAGGAGGAACCGAAAGCCAACGGTATAAAAAAAAATTCCCTGTATCCCTGCAGGGTGACAGCACTTGCGGGACATAAAAAGAATTGAAAAGTCACACAGTCCCTCATGCATTTGCCTAAGATGACTGGAAGGCAAAAGGCATTTTCTTCTTTTTCTTCTCAGTCGATTGTATTGATCCCGCCCGAAAGCATTCCGCACCCAACGTGGTTTTGCACTGCCTCCGGGATCGAAAGAATTAAAAGCCTTCTGCACCTCACGTGGTTTTGCGGTGCCTTCATGATCAGACAACCTTTGACCAAGTGATGTGACATCATGAAGACATCATCACGCGGCGATTTTTTTAGTCACTCGTGTTGACACCGCCAACGACGACAGTCACTTTTCGCGTTAGATGAGGCATCTAAAGCTTTTGCCTTAAAGATTGGTGTGTTTTTCAAACATACAGACGGTGCCACAAATGAATGGCATTGTCCATTGGAGATTTGTTTGCTTCGCCGCATATTTTATGTCACTGACCCTCAAAGGAGCAACAATTAATCTATGATGGCAAAATTAACGACAATAAAGTTTTCACAGAATAATTTGCCACTCTAAACTAATTTGGTATTTCATTTCAGTGGTTATTTAAGACATCACCTACTCTTTAGTAACAATGATGTTGCTGACGATTTTACCTGCTTCAGGAACACTGATAATCAATCCTCTTCAATAAAGTACCTCACTGGTATACAGCACCTTGCACTACCATCAAGCATTGCAACTACCATCACAATTTCTTCATATGCATATTTTTTTATGCAACCTTGCACCACTACATTTTTTAACACCTTCAAAACCATTTTGCAAACAAAAGCTTCGGTTTTACAAAGCAGGACACAGTCATATTTAAGTTGTGGAATGATCCCAAAATTATAGTCTATAGTGATAAAAAAAACATGGCAGAGTCGGCAGGTATGCATATGTACAATGTAGTTGCAAGAACAAATTACCATAGTGTGAGTGATTTATATTGTAGTTTTTACCTAATAGGATGTCATTTAAACACCTGGATTCAGTACGCTTTCTTTGGAAATGACATCTTTGGTTCGTGCTGAAAACTGGAATGTGCAGGAGACTCCTTTTCCTGCACATTCCCCCCATGCCCTAAATGCTACTATTTTATAACTCTGCAATCTATTTAAGTCATAGTTTTTAAGCCATTGAAGAATTTACAAAGTGAATATCACCTAAATGCACAGCATGTATACATAGCTCAAGGTATAAATTAAGCAATCATTGCCACCTATTATAGTCAGACACCAACTCTGGACATGACTGCATCAGCTTGGAAGCTTTTGAGACAGATGGTGTTTCTAGTAACAGCTGAACGCCAGCATGACTTCAGTTCATTATGTTTCTTCCCTAAATACTAGCCCTTCAAATACTGCAGACCCTTCTACAATTAGAATGGCTCAATATGAAAAAGCACTATTTCAGTACAATTTCCCGTTGCACAAGAGCATGCTTTATACAACAACTCTCACACGTGGTATGACACATAACCAAGTTCGCTAATGTAGAGATGCACAAATTGCAGCTTGAAAATTTCATTTAAGCTGCGATTACATCTTTTGACAGTAGAATAATGAATAATAGTAGAATCTCGAACACACAGTCATGGCTGACATGAATTTTGAGATAATATAAATAATCCTCTACAGCGAATGTCTTAAAACATCAGATGTGTCAGTGAGCTGGAAAAATGCCAACATCACATTAATACACAAGAAGGGAGGCATAAAAGACTTAAAAAATTATAGACTATCAGCTTACTTTCAGTATTATACAAAATACTTACGAAGGTAATTTCAGACAGGGTAAGAGAAACACTCCACTTTAATCTACCTGAGAGCAAGCAGGGTCCAGGAAGGGGTACTCTACAATGGATCACAGAAATGTGATTAATCAGGCAATTGAGAAATCTGCCTAGTACAACAAACCCCTTTATATAGCTTTTATAGACTACGAAAAGGCATTCATTCGGTAGAAATATCAGTAGTCTTGGAAGCATTATTCCATCAAAAAAGTACTTGAAACATATGTGTATAGTACGCATTGGCTCACTCTCGGCGTGATCACGAGCACGCTGGTTCAATTTTATAGAGTAATTCTAGCACTGTAGAGTGCAGCGTGGGTACATGGCAGGATCTCATGGCAGCAGCAGTAATATTAATAATATCTGGGGTTCTATGTGCCAAAATCACGATCTTCATATGAGGCATGCCGTAGTGGAGGGTTCCAAAAATTTCGGCCATATTGGCCATAATGTGCACCTAAATCTAAGCACATGGGCCTTTAGCATTTCACCTCCATCGAAATGTGGCCAGGATCGAACCCGTGACCTTCGGGTCAGCAGCCGAGCACTGTCACCATTGTATCACTGTGGCGGCCTCAGTAACTATGCAGCACACGAATGCTCAAATCAGCCAATGGCCATGTCTCTCCACCTATGACGTAGTCGGGCCAGTCTATCACGGGATTTTCCGAGAGAAGAGAGAGATTTTTAGCTGTCTTTGAAGTGTAATTGTAGATTCCTTGCCAAATGCAGTAGTATAATTGGCTCACATGTTCACAGGAGCATTGATAACCGATCGGCAGCGTTTTCTCGACATGATCGAAAAATATTGCAAGGCCCCTTTCACAAAAATATCTCGGTGACCTGCAATTAACAGACAACATAGCACTTTTCAGCAATGATGGCAATAAACTAAAGAAAAAGTGATTGAAGACCTAAACCAGCAAAGTAGTAGTAAGGCTAAATATGAATATGCTAAAGACAAAGGTAGTGCTCAATAGCCCAGAGAAGGAGAGAGTTTGCAACTGGCAACCAACCTTTGTAGTCTGTACGAGGTCAATTACTAGCAGTGAAGCCTACTACTCATGAAAAGGAAATTCACCAAATAACAAGAATGCAGTGCAGAGCATAGAGCAAGCCTTTTAAGTCATGACAGGCAATCTTCCACTGTCCCGAGAGCAAAAAAAACGCCAGGCCTGCGCTGAAACCGCAGCACAGTCACAGCGAAAGCTGGAAGAGCGGCGTTTCTAGAGCCCGTTAAGCTCTCTTGGGGCTACGATACAAGTACACTAGAAAGGTACCCACTACGCCATAAATCACAATTTTTAAGAAGTTCGGAAGCACCTACTAAGCCATTATTCGTCATTCTGCGGAGAGCGAGGCACCAGCTACATGTCTGTAAGGCATTATGTGCACTTTGTTGACGCGACGACTGATGACGATGAATTATGGCTCAGCCCTTTGTAATGGGTTGGAATCTTTAAACGGCCCACCAGTTATGTAATTTGCATTAGGTGACGCCCGGTCGCTATTTCCCTCTCCCGTCATGCTGTATAACATACGTTGACGTGGAAGAGAGACGGAGGGGGAGGGGGGGCGAAAACATTACTGAGACCCCGAGGAAATGGATCATGCGCTTATGGGCTTCCTTGGCAACCAATACAAGTGCACTTGCGAGGAACCCACTACGCTATAAATCATTGTAATTTCACTGAGACCCCGAGGAAGTGGATCATGCGCTTATGGGCTTCCTTGGCAACCAATACAAGTGCACTTGCGAGGAACCCACTACGCTATAAATCATTGTAATTTTTGAGAAGTAGGGCAGCAGGCACTGTGCCATTTTTCGTCATTCTGCGGAGAGCGTTGGTACCTGCTAAACGCATGTAAGGCATTATGCGCACTTTGTTGATGCTGTGCCTGATGAAGATGAAGAATTAGGGCAGAGCCCTTTCTAATGGGTTCGAAGCATTGAACAACCTACTCATTGCGCAATTCGCATTGTGTGACGCCTCGTTACAGAATTCGCGTTGTGCGACGCTTGGTGCTTATTTTACTCTTCTACCACGCTATATTGCATATGCTAATGTGGTTCCTTCCCGACATGAAGCCTGTATAGGACCTTTTTGCAAAGCAGTTTCAAGCACCGGCATGGCTCAGAGGTTGAATACTGGGCTCCCACGCAAAGGGCCCAGGTTCGAACCTCGTTCCATCCTGGAATTTTTTCTTATTTCGTTTTTTTTTCTTATTTCGAGCGATACTGGTTACGGACACCGGCGGCGGCGGCGGACAACTACGGCGCCAAAAACGCCCGGTGAAATGATCTCATAACAGCTTTCGCTGTAAAAGTGTACAATCACTGCATACTGCCTGTGCTAACATATGGGCTAGAAAAAAAGAAAGGCTAAGGACCACACAGCGTGCGATGGAATGGGAAATGATAGGCGTAACACCAAAAGATCGGAAAACAATAGCATGGAACAACAGTTCCAGAGCAAACAAGGGTAAATTATAATCCAGTTGACATTAAGCGAAAGAAATGGACTTGTGTGGACGATGTAACATGGAGGACATGATCAGTAATCATTTAGAGCAACAGAATGGATACCAAGAGCTGGGGCATGCAGTTGAGGACGGCAGCAAGTTAGATGGAATGACAAGATAAAGAAGTTTTGCAGGAATAAAATAGAACCAGCTCACACAAAATATGGTAAATTGGAGATCACTGGAAGATCCTTTATGTAGAATTCTTTCCCACTGCTGTGTTTTTGAAAGGGAACACAGATAATTTTCTTAACCACATTATGATATCACCGCTTTAAAGGGACACTAAGAGCAAAACGATTTTTCTCATATTAGTAAAGTACTCTTTCACGATACCAAAAACACCACGCTTGCTGCGAGAAGACGCTTAGTAAGCGAGAAAACGCGCAAAAACAAAATGTGGGTGGCGACGGCACCTTGAAGTTTCCGCACCATTCACCGTGACGTCACATGTTTTGACGGCGCCTACTAGCGACTAGATAGTTCCTAATCGGTAAAAATGAAGTACATTGTCCTCTGAGGGGGCCATAGACTTAACATACCAAGTTTGGGGTAATTTTGTTGAGCGAATGGCGCCAGAATACGATAAATACGCTTTGAAATTCGTGACGTCACGCGGGAAGATTTTGGCAAGAAATTTAAAAATGAAACTTTGAACTTAATTTTCTCCTGTATTAATAAACCTATGATGGCGAAATTAACGACATTAGAGTTCTCAGAGCACAACTTATTGATCTAAACCGATTCATTGTTTCTCTTTAGTGTCCCTTCAAATGGTAGTCACAGTCCTGTAACAGGTAAGGTAGTTCAATTTGCTTAGAAACTCAATTATCTAAATAACCAAAAAACACTGTGTCACAACCGAAACAAGTATATAGCTGCGTTGTGCAATGTCTACGATGACGTCAGAATCTGTCCTGCCGTAATGTAAATACTATATACAAGGTGCTGGAGCTAGAAAAGATCAAACTGGTGATGTCATCTGACGATTCATAAAGCTGTGCCAGCTTTACCCAACTTGATGGCAGCAATTTCAGCAATGGTTTGAGTGCTGAAGCATTGGCATTCGCTTTTGACTGCCTGCTCTGGGAGGTAGTGATGTAGGCTACAATAGGCTACAACATTGCAAACACAGGGTGGCCCACATTCAAGGAGTATTGCCAAAACATATTTGCATCTTGTATTTTTCAGTTGCAATAAGTAGCTAATGACCAACTTGTCACGACTAAAAACCTCATTACGCTGACCAACACTCCCAGGATTGCATGCACAGAAATGCCCAATAAAGTGAACGGGGGAACGACTGCCTTTCCCGATACTTTCCTAGGCCTCACTAGGTCCTGTGTAACAAAGAAATGAGCCCCTGATCCGCTCCCCTTCTTTTGTTATACCAGACAGCACTTGCCGGAACTTGGTATTATTTTTAAATGTGTAAGCATTTCTATACAGACTCAACGGGAAAACTGTGTATGTCTATCCGTCATGCAAGATGAGTTGCTGTAAGGAAAGAAATGTATATAACGAAATTTTCTTGGTGATTCTGGGTTTCGAACCTAGGACCCCACGCTAAAAAGCCAAGTGTCATACGCACTGGTCTAAACAACCACGCTTGCAGAATACAAATATATTTGAACCCTACGAATGGGTTGTACTGGCAGTACAAAACAAATGTAAAAGGAGAACACTTTCTATGAAGGCTTTGCTGAATTATTTTGTGGTATTGGAATAAAAGCTCTCTCTAGGACAAGATGTAAAGCCGACATGGAGGATAGTAAGCATCAGGAAAATTCTGACTTTGCAAAAATTAAATAACAAACTTGTGTTTCGGTGGTCGCGGGACATGCTTCCAGGTGCTGACAAACACTAGAGAGAAGATGAAAGACGTGATGCTGACGTCGCTCGGAAACAACATTTTAGAGAAGGCCATAACTTACAATAAAACTTTATACGCTTACGCATCACTTAGAAAACTCCCAAAGGAAAGTCTGTGTGGATTTTTACAGCATAGCTGTTATACGATAGTTTGCAGTGGATTGCTGCATGCGTAGACCAAAAACAACAGCGGTTGCTGGAGTGGAGTAAAAGCCCCCTGCAGGACAACATGCAAAGCCAACACTGAGAATTGCACCCATCAAGAAAACTCTGGCTTTGCAAAAATGTCTTGCCAAACATGCGTTTTGCCATGCACTCTTAAAGGAGTACTGTCATGAATTTAAAAAATTTTTGGATTGTTGCTCTAAATAACAACACAGGTGTCGAGAAACCAAAAATGAGTACTGTGGTGCCTGGGAATGCATCGAATATATTTTAATTATCGCTACCTTAACCCTTTGCAGTTCGAAACACTTTTTCACCTTCCGTCCGTTCTCGTCCGAAAGTAAAAAGACTCAAAGTTCAAGTAAAAAAAGTTTACTTACTCTTTTACAGATGACGCATAATGTAGTGAGAAAACGTGTGCGTGCATCAACCGCGAAAGAACTTGTCTCGCAGTGCCCGACTACAGACCGCTGCGGCCATGCTTGTGTTGTCGGGCAGGGGCCGACAGCGGACCACAAAGGGTTTAAGACGCTTTCGGTTTCGATATCGAGGGGGCGGCTTCTCAGTGACGTTTCATAGCAGTGTGATGTCACGGGGATACAGAAACTCGCGACATACTAGCGGCAAATCTGTCAGCTGCTCGTGGTGCACATAAACAACGGTGAGCAAATTGTTGTCCAGTGACCCTGACAGTGATTTCTGTGATTTAGTGCAAGCAGGACACAGAGCTTGCAAACTCGGGGGAACTGTGTTGTCGGGATAATGTCCGTTGCAGTGGGGCTGGCTTGCAGATGCTCAACAACAAAAACTTCAAAGTCAAATTAAAATATTTTATATGTGTTCTCCGGCTCCGGTGTGGGGAGAGCGTTGACACTGCATACCAAGGAAACGAAAAATGTCCCTTTTGCGATGTCTCAAAATTGTGTCAGTACTCCTTTAAGACGCTCAGTATGCTGACAAACACTAGAAAGAAGCCACAATGCAGAAGGCACCAGAAAACAGCTTTCTAGGGAAGGTCACAGTTTGGAATAAAAACTCTACGCTTACACATCCCTTAGACAACTCCCACAGGAGACGTAGCGCCTGCTATCTCCGCTGCCCACCCACCTTCACCGAGTGAAATGGTCTAGAGTCTTAAGTTACGGCCTTCTCTCAAATGTTGTTTCTGAGTGGCGTCGGCATGAAGTCTTTCATCTTTCCTGTAGTGTTTGTCAGCACCTGAAAGCGTGTCCCGCGACCACACAATGTGAATTACGTAACTAGTGGGTCGTTTAAAGCTTTCAACCCATTACAAAGCGTGCAGCCATAATTCATCGTCATCAGCCGCTGCACCAACAAAGTGCACATAGTGCATTACAAATGTGTCGTGGGTACCTCACTTCTCCACAGAATGACGAATAATGGCATAGTGGGTGCTTCCCAACTTCACAAAAATGATGATTTATGGCGTAGTGGGTACCTTGGTAGTGTACTTGTATGAGTAGCCCCAAGAAAGTTTACAACAGGCTCTAGAAATGCCCCTCTTCCAGCTTTCACTGCAACCGTGCTGTGCTTTCCGTACAGGCCTGACGTTTTTTTTTTTCTTCTTTTAACCCCTTAACCATTTTCTTATTTTTAGAAATTTTTACCTCAGAATGTTTTTTTTATGTAGGTATAGAAGATTTCTTTTCTGAAAAGCAAGTTTTTCCAGCTGAAAAAAAGATTTAAACACATACGAAGTTAAATTAGCATAATCAAATTTATTGTTAATTACTCGTCGAAAAAAGACCGGCTACCTGCTAATAATTAAAGGACCCCTAACAGCAAAATTTTTGTTGGTGACTTTTTTACTGTAATTTGTAGCTTTGGGTCTGGTAATCCCTAAGTTAAATCGTAAATGCTCTAGCGTATCCTATAACTAATTCTAACGTAGTTAATTGTGACCATTTTAGCGCCACTTCAAAACACCTGCCTAAAAACCACAAGAAACTAGCGACCCATGCGGGGGAGCGTCAAAGACCACGTGCACTGAAGCTGTGGTGACGTTGAAAGCGCGGTTTTCAAATCCGGGCCCCACGCGCGGTAGAGACTGAAAGAGATTGACAACAGAGCGAGAGGGGTGCGGAACAATAGGCCTCGCCGGGTGGGTGCCAGTCGTCATATTGTGCACGTGCGCCCCGCAAACCTTCTGTGACGTCCACAATACTCGCTTTACTCATGGAACGTCATGCGGGGCCTCTATCTACGTCATACCAGGATGTCGCAAGGTGCAGCCAACTCAAGTGAGCACTCATGCTTACTTTAAAACCAAATTAAGATATCTTAAAGGCAACGTTCGTCGCTAATAATCGGTCAGATGTGCCCCCGTATACAGGAAAGTCAAACAACACAAACATCTCGAGGTTTCAATTTTGGTGTCAGGGGTCCTTTAACCCTTTAAGGGTCGAATTTTTTGAAAAAAGCTTTCCCAGATGGTCAGATTACTTGACTGCAGATTTTGAATGTGCAAAATGTATTAAGTCGGAAAGAAATTGTAAAAAAAAAAAAAATCAGGAACAGTACTTTGGTGTCAGCGTCATTCAGAACTGCATGCCTCAAGGCTGAACCACATACAGCGTTTCTGCTGGCGTTCATCTTGCGTTTCGTTCCCTGGCATGACTTGGCGTCGATGTTACCGGTGATGCTGGCCAAAACATCCACCTCAGATTGCTCCAGACATAGGAAGCGTTGGTGCCAACGCCGAAGGCAGTTCGATGGATGGAGAACCAATCAGCGTGCGGCTGGCAGCGACTTTCGCCTATGTAACGGCGTCGTTGCTGCTGCCGAAATGGCTGCTGCCCGTCTTGGATCTATTAAGTCGCCGCTGTGCACTGTGGCATGCTAGTTCTCAGCTTATGCTTGTATTTGATTCAGCTTTATCATTAGAAACTTCGACAGCAAAGCGTTTGTGATCTCTTTACACTGTTTCCGAGAACCATACTCAAGTTAGTCGGTAGGCTCAAAAGGAATGGCTATATTGGCCGAATACGTGGCCTCAAAGATGTGCTACAATGAGTGCTACTTCAAGCTCAGAGGTCATATATTACGAGTTTCTGGTTCTTGTTAATCTCAAAAGCTGGCGCTACAAGTAACAAAGAAAAATAGAGCTTTCGGCGGCACTGTCTCATTTTTCGTACGATGAAATTACAAACGAGACGTAAAAGCTATATTCAGGAATATTTCTGGTAAGTCCATTGACAGAAACTGCACACTGCTTTGTGAGGTTTCAGGTTCGTTCTCTCTGGTCACATTGTGCGAAGCTGGGCTGTTGCTAGTTTCAGCGCTTTTCATGTGGTTGGCCGCCCTCCCTCACGGCGTTCACATGATGACGGCACCGAGAGACGCAACGCCAGAAAACGCCAGCAAAAACGCTGCATGTGCTTCGGCCTTTATCTTCTTTCAATGATAAAAAAAATGCGGTGTTAACGGGCGTAAAATGAGATTGGATCGCATTCATTCTGACTACTCACTCATGGAACACTAAAATGCCCTTCCCAGAATGCCTGTATTCCACAGAACCCAGTTGGGGAACTTTTCACTAAGCCCAATTTCACTGTGTGCAATGTGTAGAATTTGGGTGAGCTGAACGCTCTTAAAGGGGTCATGAACCACTTTTCCAAGTAATGATCTAATGACCTCAGTATCGGAGTGTACTGCCTCCCGAATCGATTGCCGCAAAAATTTCTCGAATCCGTCAAGGATCAGCGGAGTTACGGGGGTTTGGCGCACGCTCCCAGCGCTTTCTCTCTTTTCTCGTGCCGACGAGCGCACTGGAAGCTAGACAGGGAGGGATGGCATGGGGGAAAGAAGTTACGTCAGTGCGCGTCATGAAACGCGATCGCTCTCCCGCTGTGATTCGCTTGCGCGAGTGCGGCTACCGTGTACTGAGGAGTGCGGCGCCGGCAGGTGGCGGCACCCCGCGGCAAGAAGCGCATCTGATCCGAACGCCGCTCTCGATTTACGTCGGCTATCGGCCAATAAGCATGCTATGTCTCTTGCGACGTAAACTGACAGATCCGCGACATAAACGGACAGACGCCCCGCCCACCGACGAGAGTGAGAACCGGCCTCTGTTTGAAAAGAGGGTGCCTGGGGAAACGGCAACTTCGCGCTCCGCTTGTGGCCATTACGCGGCGCGCACGACTGTAATATTTGGCAGAGCAGTTCATAGCCGTGTCAGCTTTCCGCAGGATGTGTTTTTTCAACAAGCCCAAGGGGTGCTTCATGACCCCTTTAATGACCCCAGTGGGTGATGTATATGCAAGAGCTATGCTTTACAGCTATACCATTGCTATATGAAAGCAAACTTTTATGTGAAGCTGGTAAGACCTTTGTTGTTGTCCGGGCACTTGATGTTAATGCAGTGTGGAACCTCTCATTAACGCCATTCTTCACAGCTCAACTGATTATCCAGGCTGGCAGCTTGGTGCCACGATTTCTTTTAATTGATCTTCACTGCTTTTCCCTGCACCCTGTTTTCGATGCATCATTGATGCCCTAACTGCAATCCATGCAGTCTGCCTTCTCTTGGCATCGAGCTATGCCATCATCACTAATGTTACGCCAGCAAACATGAACATGCGCTTGACGCCCACAGTAAGATTAGCAAGCACTGAGCCAGGAAAGCTGCTGCTAGCGATCGCAATCAGTATGGCGACGAGAAATGGCAACATGGAGCAGCTGAAATGATCACCAGTTTGTGGTGTGCAATGGCACTAAAAATGTTTAGAGAGCACACCAGGCAAATTTTAAAGCTTCCAGAAATATGTGCAGACTGAGCATACATTAAAACTTGGATGCCACACACTGTCAGACTAAATTTTTTGTATTTTGGCAGTGCTGTGTCCAAAATACCATGGCCACAAATGGAGTTACTTATAGTTTGTACATCCTCAGTTGTTTTGGCTACTAAGTGAACAAATCTTGGCCCACTCAGCACCAATTTTATAAATTTCAGTCGCTAGCTTGACGTGCAGAGTAGAAAAGTGCACAATGCATTCACTGAGATGGTTGACAGTAGCTTGTCCCACAGCAAAGGTACAGAGGAATTAATGCATTAGCAATGCATTGACATTTTGCACTCAGTCCCTATATGCTGTGTTCAAAGTTAGCAAGCATCAGGTGGAAAATGCTACTTCTTTATGCACTGCATTTTCAGTGATTTACTACAGCTACCATGCCAGAGATGAAGTGCACGAACCCGACTGGCAGGGCTGTTTTTTACTAGTTTCATCTATGCACTCGCTGAGTGAAATAAGGAATGTAGGCACAAATTGCCAAATTGAATCCCCAGAGTTGACCATGGCTCCCTAGTGAAACACAACCAGTGACATGTGAAGCATCGTATTGTACACTGAGTGATCATGAAACGTCCAGCTACAGCGAAGTGTAAAGTAGACATTTGTACACTGAGGCAAAAGACAGAACAAAAGTTCAATAAAGGCTTTTTGCGCTGACACCGTGACAGCTGTCATTTTCTTCCCCCATTAAATGACATTATTCTGACTACTTGACAATTCCAAGGTTCAGCCCTCATGTATAATTATGTGGTACCCTCTTAAACATTGTTTCAAATCAGTGCACACAATTTTGCTTGTTTTGATGATATAAACATTTCATGTGACCCATGAGATCCGCATCTTCGAGATTCTACTAACACGCAAGAGACTTCTATTTATGAGAGTAAGAGAAATCGTGCAATGTCGTACAACAATGCTATGTTATGTAACTGCAAAAAAATTAAAATTAACTCGAAAGCAGTACACTGTAGAAACTCCAATGAAAGTGGGAAATATCCACAACATTGTAGGTTTACTCTTCAATACAATGGGTGCAATGACAACAAGCAAACAGAATACTATGACAGCCACCTCATGTGCCACTCATTAAGCATTATTCACAGAGCAATAGGGAGCTTTAGCACATCACTATCATTCCACCATATCTGCCATTATCTGTCCCATCTGCCAGCTTTGTGCATGCTAGCAAAGTCCAGTGGCAGTATTATGCTCAATCTTATGTACAGGCAGCTTGCAAGTTGACACATACCCACACTTGTAGAGACAAAAATCTAACACACAAGAAAGCAACATCCCCTCAATGACGTCAAGTATGGAAAAAAAAAATAAATAAAAACAGCACGAGGAAGACAGTCACCGTCACACAGGGAAGATGTCAAATAGGTCACAGATGCCTTCACTTTCATCGAGGTTAAAAAAGTAGTCCCGCTCGCTAAGTGGTGGGCTCAGGCACAAGAATGATGTATTTGGAGACACTAAAAGAAAAATAAAAGTCCCATATAACACACCATTTACAGTGAATAATGTGCCCCAAATGTCAAAACAATGCTTAGTCAAATAATATGCACAACCAGTCAATGACATATTGCTTATCTCAATGTTCTCATGAGGCAGAGCTACTCACATGCTCAGTTTTGGTATGTGCAACTGCTAGGCATAACCCGTTATGTCGCTATGAATCTGAAAACTACAGATGACGTTGGCTCTGATTTAAGTGTACAAGCCAATATTACACTGATGAAACAAACTCAAGATAGTGGAGAGTTGGCAAGGGAGGGAAGAGGTTTGCAGTGCACTCGATCGTGACATGGAAGATTGAGGGTGACCTGCCACAGCCAGGACAATCCGCCTTTTTCATTTTCCTGTGCTGCTCTCTGCCATTTTGGTAGGGGTTTGGTAGGTGCCGGGACAACCAGTATCGCCAGAAGCAAAGCCTTCGAGATGATTTAGACGTTTCGCGACATTTCCTGCTAGGGGAGAGTGCATGTGCAGGGGCGTCGTGAAAAAGCGGAGTGTCTGCATAACAGTGTGGGTAGAATTAGTTCAGAGAGGCAAGATCGGGAAAAGTTTTGGTTTGTAACTGACGTAGTGCCACTGCTTCCTCTCGTGAGAAAGACGGCAGTGGCGCGCTGGAAGTGTAGGGAACGCGTCTATAACGACGGAGGATGTCTCCGTAACACAGCAAGGGATCCCCCCACCCTGAACTGGTCGCCTTACCACGCTGAGCCACCCGGACCGCAAGCCTCTTCCCTCCCTTGCCAACTCTCCTATACCTGCTACGCAAAAAAGACCTGTGGGACGATACCCTCAGCGACGGGCCTCCTGAGGTCCTCCGAGCCATTATACAACGGGCTCAACACCTCGCCGGAATCATGCTAAGGACACAGGACTAGGGGTTCCTCCCATGCTTCTTGCTCAATAGAAATTCGTAATAAAGATGTTTCACTCTCTCTCTCTCGAAATAACGGCAATGAAATCGCGGGCATTATTTGGCCATAAATTGACACATTTCATTCCGTGAGCACTGTATTACTCAATACAAAATTTACATGCAAATTGCAAAAAACTAACAGTGCACCTACTAATTCAAAGACAACATGAAATGCAAATGATTGCATAAAGTGCATGAGCTTACCATTTTCTAGGAAACCATCGTCGGAAAGGTTCATATCTGAAAAATGAAAATGAGAAAACCATGACAGCCGTGATCGCTACGATTTCAACAATGACATAAAAATTTAATGCTGCAGATTAAACAGTGGACTTGCATCCTCCGTCTTGTTCAGAGTATAGCTACACAATCAGGTGGAATTGCCGTGTTGTCGACAGTAGCTGAATTACGCATAGCGACGATGGTATGTCGTATCACCTGATAGCCAATACGTGCTGATGTGCTCACACAGCATGCACATCCTCAAGAGAAATTGCAGTGAAGGGCAATAATGGGTATAATGAAACAATGGATATAAAGAAGCAACTTTGGATCTCTCTTCAACTTCATTATAAAGTTACAGTGTACTTCCTCCAATCTCCCGACTGAATTAAACACTTTCACCTTGCTTTCTTTCACAATTAATGCCTGCACAATAACCTTATTTCAACTCACAGTGATCATTGCCAGAAGGCTGGAATTATTCGCTACACTAGAGCCTGTTACGAGTCTTTCATGCACAAAACATTTTAAGAATGGAACCACCTTGCCAGCGTAGATGTCGCAACCAAAAATAACATAAGGGTTCACGCAGCATTAGCCAACATCAGCGCTCTAATGCTCACTTAACATTACAAATTCTCTCTTGCTGATTTGTTATTCATTTGTGTGTTTTTAATGGGTGCACCAAGGGTGATTTCTGAGACTAAATGGTGCACAAAAGTGAATAGTGCCAAAAGCAAAGTGAATTAATAGAATATCAAATACTTTCCTAATAGTTTATGAATAGTGAACAGCTATTTTTACAATCCGCCTCTTTGATTTTCCTGTGCTGCCCTCTGCCGTTTTGGTAGGGTTTTGGTAGGGGCCAGGACAACCAGTATTGACAGAAACAGAGCCTCCGAGATGAAGAGACGTTTCGCAACTTTCCCGCTAGGGGAAGGGCACATGCGCCGGGGCATCGTGAAAAAGGCGGATTAATATAAAATAACGTACACAACCTAATACATATCCATAATATTAGCATCATAAGTGCCAATGGAGCATCAGGAACGGAACAAATGAGCAGGTTATTTTTTCACTTTTTGAGCGCACAAAAGACCAAGGATGAAAAACGACGCAGACACAGCGCTCTACCCATGTCGTTTTTTGTCCTTGTTCTTTTGTGTGCTCAAAAAGTGAAACATGAATTACCAACACGGCCAAGCATACGCGCTTTCAGGTTCTTTGCACACAAATAACTCTTCAGAGAATGCAAGTAATGGTTGCATAGCTGGCGAATTTTCAAATACATGTATTTGCACACACCTATAGTTTCTTTATCCACTCCCCTCTGCAATATTTTGGTACAGAGGGTAGAATAATTAAAAGGATGTTTCGAATATTCACCACAGATCACTACCATATATTGCCGATTATCCGATTATAAATCGACCCCCCAACTTGCAACCCCTTCTAGGGGAAAAATAAGTTGACTCCGAACACAGCCTCATGCTGCGGCCATAGCTCACCAATAAGTTTTTCAGAAGAGGGAGTGATGCAAAGAAACATTTGCCCATGAAACATTGCTTACGACTCGTCTCTTGAGAGAAGGACGCAGTCACGATCACTGAGCCACTGCTGCTGCTCGCCGTCGGAGGGGGTGCCGGTGGTACTGAGATACCGCACGTGGAAAATGCCGCACGGACCATGTCGGTTGGCAGTCCATACCAGGCATCGACCCATTGCGCCACTTCACTCAAAGAAGCGCGCTTCAGCTTCCCTGTTGGTGTCTTCGGGTTTTCTTGCTGGAGCCATTCATTGTAGAACGTGCACATGCGGTCTTTGAATGGCTTATTGAACGCCATGTCGAGTGGCTGAAGAATCTCGAACCGAATCTCAAACCGCTTCCTCAACGGCAGGGTATCATCCAGACTTCGGTCCGCAAAAGGAACGGCGTGTAGCAGCGCATGCGAAGATCTTGGTCCTTTGTTTTCTCCATTCCCTCACGCACTTTTCCGACACATCGAACTTGCGCCCTGCTTCAACGTTGTTTTCAGACTCTGTGTAGAGGATTGCTTGCCGCTTGAAAGCAGTGCTATACTGTTGCCGGTGTAACGGTGGCATCTTGGCGTCCGTTTGGCAGCGTCACAAATCGCGCACACCACTACTCGCAAGCGAAGCGAAATGCAGAAATGGCGAACAGGCGTGAGCGCAAAAAGACGTGAAGACGCCTGTGGGCGCGTGTGACTGGTCATGTGGTTTAGTTCCCCACGAAGTGTTGTTGCCAGCCCACACGGCGCTGCCAGCTTTTCTGTGGAACGCCAATGGTTTGTCAATGAATTGTTTCTATTGTATGAAAACAAAACTACAGCGCGCATCGTAAGATATATTCCTCTTTTTTTCATAGAGCATCGTTCGCCCTCTATCAAAGGTTTGAAATGCTGCTTTCGAAACCGTGTTTCCCAAGCAGTTTGCATTAATGCCGCGCGGCTATTTTTAAACGCGCTCTGTTGTTTCGTCACTTTCGCCTCGTGTGGTTTCGCTATAGTTTCGCCATCGTCGTGGTAGATCTAAAATATGTCTGGCTCTGGAAGCGGCGCGTGCGCGTTGGGAGATAGCAGTTGCCACGACTCCGCTGCCTCTGCGGCTGATGTTATCAATGCGTCGAATAGCAGGGAATCCGAGGACGACGACCTTTCATCGGACCCCACAGATAAGTTGACTTTACGATTCTGAGTATAGGTCGACTCCGATTATAGGTCGACCCCCGAACTTTGGAAGGTCATTTTACGGAAAAAAAAAAAAAAAAGAGTCTACTTATAATCGGCAATACAGTCGAGCCCGACTATATCGAACCCGTTTATATCAAATTATCCCGTATATCGAACAATTTCTAAACACGGTAAATTTACATTGAGAATATATAGCAAAAGTTACTGTTACATCGAACGAAAATAGCAACGACAACCGATATATCAAACTCCATGTGCCTCAAAAGTGCCCCAGCAAGTTGGCTTTCCCTCGCGGTGGCGGGGAAAACTGCCGGCGCCACCCTAGAAAAAGTGGTTTAGACCCGGCTGTGCACGGGCGAACACCCCCCTGCACAAAATGATCCTGGCCTGCTCGCAGCGCCTACAGCCAATCAGAGGCCGTCGCGCTTTCTCCGAGGCGCGGAGGCGGTAGAAGTGAGCGCCATTTTTTCTTTCTTTATGCTTGCGTGCCTACTGCTGCCTCTTTTCCTCGAGTCCTCATTCAGTGTGGTCCGTGCTGGTGGTGTTGCCTGTTGGCGCTCTGTGAACTTGCTTGGCGCGCTGTCGTCATGGCTTGTGCAAAGAGGCAGAATTTGCCGTTCGCCGCTAAACTCGAAATCATAAATCGAGTCGAGCGCGGTGAGAAGAAGTCCGACGTCGCCACCGCGTACGGATCGACATTCGACGAGTTCGTCAGTGCGGACGATGATGTCGCCATCATGGGCCAGCTACAAGATGAGGACTACGTTGCAGATGTCGTGCCGACCACGAGCCAAAGCGACAGCAATAAGGAAATTGACGATGGCCCGTTGCCTACACCCTCCGAAGTGATTAGTGCACTTGCGTTGGTCCGGTGCTATTGCGTGAATATGAAAGGCTGCTCCGACTCGTTGGACAATGTGGAGGCGTGCGTGCTGTCACAGGCAGCGAAGTCGTTGAAACAGAAGAAAATCCAGGACTATTTTGTTCCAAAGTAGGGCACGCAAATAAGCCACCATATTAATAAAGTACTTTTTTTATTGGTATGTGCCTTTGTGTCATCAAATCCTATAGCGAGCCTGTATCAAATTATGCCATATCGAAGTCGTTGAAACAGAAGAAAATCCAGGACTATTTTGTTTCAAAGTAGGGCACGCAAGTAAGCCACCATATTAATAAAGTACTTTTCTTATTGGTATGTGCCTTTGTGTCATCAAATCCTATAGCAGGCCTATATCGAATTATGCCATATATCGAACTAATAAATGTTTTTTGGCGAGTTCCCGGGTTCGACTGTATACGATACTTATAGGCAATTCTTTACTCTGGAAGGAAACGACTGTTTTAAGAAAAAGTGGGCTGGGACGGTCGAATGGAGAAAACCTTAAACACCTGACAGCGAAAAGACAAAATGGGGGACTTCCAACTCATGCGGTACATCAAATTGAAAGGACAAAGAAAAAGATGTCAAAGATTTCAAAACTTACCTTTCAAGTCAAAGAGCTCTTCAGATGCCAAATCCTTCTGTGTGTCATTTTTTTCTCCAGCTGCAGCAACTGCTTCTGAATTTCCTGCAACTAGAATTAAATATTTTTATGAGCTGTATGGCGAGAGCAGAGCTGCAGCGTCATTTTATACCTCTCAACCACTCTAAGTTACTATTTATAACAACGTCACAATATGGAAAAAAAAAAAGCCTTGGGCTACTCTTTGTGTCAAGGTACAGGGTGGATAAGATCGAACACGAGGTCCCGCTCACCATTCCCGATTTTGATTAAATTTACTGCAGGTACAGGTATTAGGCCCAGAACAACGGTTTCTAAGTTATTTTTGTGAAAAAATTTTTTGTTCGCTTGAAAAAATATATACATAAATTTTGGCCGTAAAAAACACTTCCCGGCAATTTCGCGATTTCTGAATTTTGAGCTAGTTTGGAAAAAACAATGCAATTCTTGGTCACAATATTTATTCCTCTCAAAGAACAAGTAGAATACAATCATATGAGTCTATTATTTCCCTTGCCTGTCGAAGCACTTTTGAAGAAAAAAAGTCACAAACATGGCAAATCGCACAAAATACCGGTATTTCAAGGATTTATTGCTGCAAACAAGTTAAACTGAGGACAATAAAACTCAGTACATATTAACTTTGATATTTCTGCTCTCTATTAAAGGGGCCCTGCAACACCTTTCTTAGTTATATTGGAATAGTCTTATTATTGACGTATGACTCTTCACGAGTCATATGCCGCAAACATTTTTCGAATCCGTCAAGTCTAAGTGGTGTTACCAAATTAGAGAGATCACGTTCCGCAGCTTTCTCCCTCCACTCAACGCCGCGAGCGCGCGGAAAGCTGCGCGGGGCGTGAAGGGAGGGAGGACGGAGGTGCGAGGAGGCGCCAAAGAGTTACGTCAGCGCCGGCGGCATTTTTTTTCTTCATTTTTTTCTCTCTGGCGTCTCGGCGCAACCACGTGGTCTGTGGCGCCACTTCCGGTCGGCTTGCGTGGTCGTCGTCGAGCGGAGCCCATCGCACCGTGTATCGCGCGTGCTTGAAAACTGCGAGTAGGTTTGGTAATGTTGAGTGTGCACCTCGAACTGTCGTAGTGTTTTCATCGCTCTGCCAACCATGGACGCAAACCTGCGTGCGCGTTTGGAACGAATGACAGCTGAGATGGGTTTCGACCCATACTCCGATACACCGCCTCGTCGCACTGCTCGCTCTTGAATCGTATTCAACACGGCAAAGCTGCGTGCACCCTTCTCCCAGTGGCGGTACTTCGATGCTGTTTGCTTTTCAAATGCGGGCGCACAGCGAGTGCGGGCTGACAACAAAGAACTAAAAACTAGAAGAAAGGATCGTGGGGCATCGGGCCGGCGCAGACTTATCCCCCGGCTGTTTGCAGCTACCGTGAAAATGCGAGTCTGCTTGGTTGCTGTGTCGCGGTTTCTCGGGAACGTGAGACTACTGGGAGGATACGCCGAGGTACGGCTCGATGACATACTGAACAGACAGCGAATGGGACTCTCGCCATACAGCGAACACAGGTATCCTAAACTAGCCGGCGCCAGCATTGTTATCGGAGAAATGCTGCACCGCTGCCTCGGTCGGTCGTGAGAACGTGCCGACGATGCAGTTTCCAGCTGACGAGGCAACACTCGAACAGCTACCACTCTCAACGGCAACCAGCGATGGTCATAAGCACAGAAATATTCACGATTTCGGCACTGCGCATGGTGAAGAAAACGCAACCACGCAACTACGAGCAGACGAGCTGTCGGTGAGACCGGAAGTACTAATATTAATGTTTGTTCGGTGTTTTAACGGCATAACACAATATAAACATACATATTATCTATTTATTGAACTCAAAATTAACAACGAAGGTAATATTGAGGGTGTTATCGTGATTATAACATCAGCCAATGGTGACAATCGCGTCATATATTGCGGACTAATACATCATTTGTCGAGAGAAGAGGGAGCGATTTTCAGCTGACTGAGAATTTGTTGTAAATTCCAGGCCGCTCGCTTCGCTATAATATTTGGCTTGCGTGTTCTTGGGAGCCTCGACTACCGATAGGCAGCGCTTTTTGACCCTGCTCAAAAAGTGTTGCAGGGTCCCTTTAAAATAATTGTCGTGGTTTTATCACACTCCGTTTTACTTCAGAATTGGGCTGAAACGTTAGCTAAAAAAAAAAAACGCCAGAGTTTGAACATAGTTTTCACAAAAACGCCATTTTTAATTTTTTTCAAAATCCCTGATTGAAGTCAAGGACGTCATCTACTATTCTGCGTTAAAAAACATTGCATTATTTTGGTTGCTAACAAGTTGTAATGCGCCACATGTGACCAAGTCAGCCCAGCGGCTACACCGTTCGTTGTGTGCTGAAGATCGGATAGAAGTTGTTCAAAATAATTATACGCAACATAATCACAAAGCAGCAGCTCCACAACAACAAATGCACAGCCAGGTTTCATGGTGGAGCAAGCTTTGTCTTGCAATCATACACTTGACAAACCCGCAGTGCCGCTTTGACTGTGGGCGAGCTCTACTTGTACGTTAAAACTACGCTCAGAGGACGAATGAGACAAGGAATGCATCACTGTGAAAAGTAAACGTTGTTAATTGCCAACAAGTTCCATATTATACAACGAAAACTTTGCCTGGAATCTTGCAGTGAGCACCTTACAGCACGCATGTATTTTGCCCTTGCTGTCATGCCAGAAGGCGCAAAATATCGTGATAAATGCACGATTTGTGCTGAATTGCACGACTTAAAGCAAAGTACTTGTACACACTTCTGTTAATAGCCTGCTGACACCAGTGTTCTGGCACGAGAAGGAGAACATCACCAGTTTGAGTTGTTCAACCATCGTGAGCACGTATGATGGCTTTCTTTAGATGTCACAAGCTTGCTTTTGAGTCATATGTTGCTGATAGAGTGAACCTAATTATTTTTAGACCATCAGGAGACAGGAAGCAACACATGTGCGCACTACTGGAGGTGCTCACTGCAAAATTCCCAGCAGAGTTTTAGTTGTATAGTATAGACCTTGTTGGCAATTAATGTTTACTTTTCACAGTGATGCATTCCTTATCTCATTCGTCCTACGAGCATAGTTTTCATGCGCAAGCGGAGCTCGCCCACAGTCGAAGCGGCACTCATGTAATGCGAGTACCCGTAGCCTCGAGCGGCCACTGCTGTGGGTTTGTCAAGCGGCCAATCGGAATACAAAGCTTGCTGCATCATGCAACCTGGCTGCGCATTTGTTTTTGTCGAGCTGCTGCTTTGTGATTATGTCGCATACAATTATTTTGAACAACTTTTATATGATCTTCAGCACACAACAAACGGCGCGACTGCTAGGCTGACTCAGTCACATGTGACGCATTACACCTTGTTAGCAAACAAAATAATGCAACGTTTTTTAACTGCTTGAGGGTTTTCGCCGTATATGTACGGCAGAAGCTTCCTGGTACCAAAGGGTTTTCGTCATACATGTACGGCATAGCGTTTATTTTTAAAACGCATGCCTTTTTCAATCATTTCTCTTGCGTGGCCTGAACTGTCACACTTTGGGAATGCGTGGAATTTTTTTCATGCGCCCATGTCTCTCCGTTGTTTTTTTTTTTTTTTGCTTCCCAAAACAGTATGCCGGCTATCGCTTGCCCATCCGAGCATGTTTGCGGTGCAGCTGGCTTAAAGTGTGCGCCTTTTTCGATCATTTCTCTTGCTTTGCATGTGCTGCCACGCTTCGGGAATACGTGAAATTTTTTTCATGCGCCGATGTCTCTCCGTTGTTGCTTTTTTTTATGCTTCGCAAAATGGCGCGCCGGCTATCGCTTGCACAACCGAGCGTACCCGCAGTGCAGTTGGTTTCACACGCGTGCTTTCTTTGATCATTTTTCTTGCTTGGAATGTGCTGCCACGCTTCGGGAATACGTGGAACTTTTTTTAATGAGCCGATGTCTCTGTCTTTTTTTTTTTGCTTTCCAAAGAGGCGCGGTGGCTTTCAGTTGTGCATCAGAACGCGCGCACGCGGTTCGGCTGGCTTCAGTTTCGTCCTTCGGGTGTTTCTCACTTCTTGCGCCCGCAAAGCTGACGGCTGTTTGGTTTCTAACCTCTCAAAGGGTGACCGCTTGTTACTCTCTTGTTTATTGCTCCCCAGGGCACGATTACATCTGTTTCCGTGCAGCACTAAATTACAGAAACGCCGCCGCCATGATTGCGTTTGCTGTTTTGGGGTCTCTGAAAAACTAACGTCTTGTTGGCGATAAGACGAAGGATTACTGTAGCTTTTTCACTCGTTTTGCTTTCTGGACAGGCGCACAACCATAGTTTTCTTCCACGCGCTCACTGACGCAGTTCACTTACGCTATGGAAGCGCGCGCCGGTTCCTCTGCTGCCGGTGAGTCGAGCAGCGATTCTTCCGATGCGGACAATTTTTAACCGGACAAGTACTTTGGTGCACTTATTTTAGTATGTCTGTGAGCTATGTTTAATACAATGCATAATTTTTATTTATAAAAAAAACTGTTAAGTTTTTTTAGGATTTTGCTTTTTTTTACTACGAAAAACCATGTGTATGTAACAACAAAAATGATTTTTTTGTCATTTTACGGTCACGAAAAAAAAATTTTTAGACAATTTTTTTCTTAAATAGAATCGTCTGAATAATTTATTTCAGCAATAAAAAAAATTACACATTTTTGGACTGGATTTCGTGAAAAAATTCGACCCTCAAAGGGTTAAATGGAGAATGGTAGATGACGTCTTTGACTTCAATCAGAGGGATATTAAAAAAAATTAAAAATGGCCTTTTTGAAAAATATTTTCAAACCTTGGCATTTTTGGTAAACCACTTACGTTTAAGTACAATTCTGAAGTAAAACGGAGCATGATAGAGAAACGAAAATTATTTTAAAAGAGAGCGCATATATCAAGGTTTAGTATATGTACAGAGTTTTATTACCCTCAGTTTTCTTGTTTGCAGCAATAAATTCCTGAAATACAGCTATTTTGTGCGGTTTCCGTTTTTTTTACTCAAAGTCCTTTGACAGGTAAGAAAAATGATATATTCAGAGGATTGTATTTCACTTGTTCTTTGATGGGAATAAATATTATGACCAAAAAGTGCATTTTTTCCCTAGTTGCGCTCAAAATTCAGAAATTGCAAAATTGGTGGAAATGTGTTTTTTGTGGCCAAAATGTAATATAATTTTTTCAGGTGAACAATTTTTTTTTCGCCAAAATAACTTCGAAACTATTATTCTGGGCCTAATGCCTGTGTCTGCAGTAAATTTCACCGAAATTGGGAATGGTGACTGGGACCTCGTGTTAGATCTTTACTGGACACACCCAGGTGTACAAATACATAAAGCAGGCAGTGTGATTACCAATATTAAATTGTAATAATAACATCTTTAAGGTTGTAATACGCACAAATGTAGGTGTTTTGTTTTCAAGTATTCGTGCTTGTGTGTACTATATGTGTTTGTGTGTTCAAACCTTCAAGGCAACTAAAATACGATTCATGTGTTCTGACGTTTTCATGTTGCGATTTAATTTCATCTAAGGTATTGAAATATTGAGAACAATGCGAAATTGAACTCCGAATTTCGGAAAATTGGGGATTGGTGAAAAATAAAATCCGAAAGACACCTTCCGAATTTTAAGAAAAATAAACCCCGAAAACATGGAGTCTAGTTATATCCCTGGTGGCTAATAATATTCTAACAACAAAAAAGGAAAAAAAAAGACATTTTGTGTTACATGAGGTTCAAAATCGGCATTACTTGCTTTTCTCCATTTTCTCAAAACCTGAATTTTTTACTCTTTGCAACCTTTTGGGAGCAGTTTTGCAGTAATCAAAGCAACTAGAATTGTAATTCTTGTTGCAGTACTGGGATACATGAGTATTGCCCACAGGGGCAGGGGCAGATTTTTGTATTTCAGTTTTTAATGTTCTTTTTAATGTCTGTTATTAAAGTTAACTATCTATCTATCTATCTTCATTAAACAACTAATTAGCCACATGCTAAACAGAAAACTTTGATATGCTGCATAATTGTTAATAGTTTGCATATAAAAAAGTATTCCTACCACTGTAAAGCTTACGTTTCCTAGTATCCAGCTATGTGCCTAAAGCAAGATTTTGATTAGTTTTTGCTTCATTGCTACCAGAAACAATTCAAATTAATTTTAATTAATTTCAGAACTACTGGACATATGTATTTTAAAAATAATTGCATATTTGGAATGAGCAAAGAAAACTAAACAAGACTGTACAGTTTCATCAAATTTGGTAAAGGCGATCTTGATGACTTTTAAAAGAGCCACTTCCCCCAAGAGAAAACTTTAAGCTCGGGCCAACTCTAATCTCCTAATACAAATTCCCCCTGGGCCTTTTCAGTGCAGCAGAAATAAAATGCAACTTTCATGCAGTGTGCAGCACATTTTAAAATAAGGCTCATTTCACCCATTAAATGCTGGTGTCTGATACTCGTGTTGGCTGTATTTGCTCAGACAATGTAGTGGTTATTAATGGTTATGAGCTGTGGTAGTCCAGTCACTCCAACATAAGTAGAAGTCTAACTTACAAAGGCAAGTTACATGCCTGTCAAACATACAATCCAAAAATGTACATAAACAAAACACAGAAAAAAAAAACTCGGGTGAGTTTCACCCCCCCCCCACACCCCCCATTATTGTGCATGGTACTGGTCTGTTTCAGAGGGTGACCAATGAGGCTGCTCAATGAGACTCGGCTTGCGGGCAACTAATGCTCGCCCGCAAGCTGAGAACGCTGGACTACAAATGTGGCTTGACTGAGCACCGTCGTGACTGAGCAACGAGAACGATGCACCAGGTAAGTTCGGGTCGCTGTAGACACCAAATTTCTTAGTGTGAACAAGCCGGTTCAGGTAGAAATTTTTTTCAGTCTGCTACTTTAAGTAAGCCAATTTTTAACATTATGATTGGCAGATTTCTCAATAAGAATCAATGAAATGCAGTTAGAATGTGATATCTTGTCTTCCACAACAATCACAGATGTTACTGAGGATTGTTTAGGAAATTTTAGTGTAATTTGTGAATCCCCCTTTTCTTGAGGGCGAAAATGGGGAAAAAGAAGTGCTCGAAAGACGCTAAAAAATATGGTACCATTACAAATTCGTATCACATTGAAATTCGCACCTACCTTGTTCATCAGGGTTTAACGTGCAATTAGCCTGAACATTTTGAATTATTGCCCGTGTCACACAGTGGAAGTACCATGCGCGATAGAATTATGTAATAAGTGTAGCCTTGTTAAAGAACTTGAATGCTGTCTATACCTCACCATAAAGTGAACTTTCTTTTAGTAGTTATGCTGTACTAATGCTGACTGCATTCTCTGAAGAACCAATTTGAAATTCAGTTAGTAGAATTCAAAAGAAGCATTGCAAGGCTCTTTTTAAGATTTATATTCTGATGCAGACACCAAACTTACTGGGAGAAAGGCGTGTTCGATCTGATGTCTCGGTCACCTTGCCCACTGAGGCAGCTGCTGCCCTTTGGCTCCGTGTAACCAACGGGCTTGACTGAGGACTGGCACTTAGCACAGTCTTGCGAGGTGAACTACGAGGAGAGTTGCGAGTTGTCATGCGAGTCACTGGTGCCTCCAAAATGGATTCCTTCGCTTTCTTGGCTGCACCCTACAGACACAAATAAAAAAATGTTCAGTAAGGCAAAACAGCAACACAAACATGCAGTCATAAAAAAAAAAGCATGTACAAATAATGAAAACCACATTCATAGATACTACATCAACACTCTAAATCAGAAAGGAGGTAAGAACGGCAAACTTTACAAAAAGATTGAAAAGTAAAAAAAAAGGAGGAGAAAAAACACCCATGGCATATTTATACATTTAAATACAATTATCAATGGCACATGACTTTCAAGTAATGATGACAAGCAACAGGTCTGGGCTTCAAGAAGGGTGATCTGTTGCTGTCCCATGTCGCATTGGCGTTATTTATAGAGCCAAAAAATTATGCCTGTCCCTAATAAAACGTGTCTGAAGACTTCCCATGTGTTGCAATCAGATATGAAACCAAAATCACATTCAAGGCATTGGTAACAATGAGAGGGGTCAGATGTAGTGTTATCACTATCATAAATGGCAACAGAGCCAAAATTGTTGTGGGTTCACATAGGTTTATTTCATGCTTGACTGCAGCCAGTGTGCATCATATCTGTTCCTAATGAAGCGCTAACGGTGGCACCCCACTTTCATTATAAAACCTCACATAAAAGGAAAGTTATGTCGCACACCAAAAAAAAGCTGCAAGATACCGCAGTTGCGTCAATTTTTTTTCACCTTCCATTTTTTTTTTTCTGTTCCCAAGAACTGCGTCCATGTGTGCTGCAAACAAAGAGATCTTCATGGGTTCAATACGAGAAACTATCCAGACCTTGAAGGCAAGCTCGAAGGCTTTCTTACGCAACTCTGTGAAGACCGAGCTTATTAATGTAACAGCCCTTGAACTGGCATGTGATCGAGGCCTATCCAACAGCGATCTTAAAGCCAGAAAAAACTGGATCACAGAACAAAAGTAACTGCCAGAGAAATACTTTACACACATTATGAAGGCAAATTATGCTCGTCTCTTCTTTTCTTTATGATCGTCAACATAAATATATGCCATAATTCCCTTTCAAAAATTGAATAACATTATATGACCCACCAAACTGCCTATGGCTGCCAAGATAGTGCTGCCAGATCTCAGAAGCTGCAAGAGCGCACACATAGCGTTTCATTTTACTGCCCACTCTAAGCAGCAAGTAGTTCTGCATTCTGAGTGTGTGATGCATTAACACAATATTTGGGGTCGCGTTGTCGCATTACATGCAACAAACGTCGGTAGCATCAAGGCAATAGCACTACTAAACAAAACGTATGCTCGCTTGTCTTGCAAGTGACCTCGATTGGTTGAAAAACAGAACAATAAAATTTTAAAAATAAATAAATAAATAAAAAAGGTGTCATTGATCTTGCAAGCAATCTCAATCGGCAAGAAAAAGGATATTGGTGCTTGCTTTGGAATGCTGCACAGCATCCATTATCCTTTCTGTCATTTTAAAAAGGTCGTAAACAATTTTTCCAAGTGATCAAGAAAAAAAAAAGAAAGGAAAAGTGCTCAAGGTCATGATGCGCATGTGACGTAACTTCCTTCCCCCGTGCCAATCCTCCCTGCTTAGCTTCCAGAGCGCTCCTCGTCGAGATGAGAGAAGAGAGAATGCAATTACAGCGTGCAACAAATCTGTAACTCCACTCGTACTAGACGGATTCTAAAAATTTTTGTGGGCCCGGACCAAGCTCGGGCCCGATCCAACAACCCCTTAGCCGGCCCGGCCCGGGCTTTCGGGCCGGCCTGTGCCCGTGCAGTGCCCTACTCTCCATATGCGACGCGAACTCGAAGCGTAACGCGCAACGGCATTAACGACGCGCAGCAAGAATTTTTCAAGCAAGGAAGTGCAGTTCAAAGACTTCTGCAACAACCGAAGAGTGGCGCTGCCAATGCAAAAGCAGTTTTTCTTTCTTTATTTCTTTTTAAAGAAAGCCGGCGTGGTTAGCATAGAATCACCCGCAAGCGGCTGGATGAGGTTTGAAGGGTGGGGGGCAAGGGCACACCCACTCATGCGCCCGTGGCGGCAAGAACGCCAGATCAAGGGGCGCAGGCCTGCCTGACTGCCTTGTGCACACCCGCACGCACAAGTGAACGCTCGCTCTCGCCTCGCCAGGGCTTCGAGCACGCCATGCGCGATGCCACCGCTTCACACTCAGTCGTCGGTGGGGCAACCGCAGAAGATGCATGCAGCTGCTGCTTGTGCCAAAATGACAAAATTCGGGGCCAAATTCCTAGGTTGTCAGTGGCAAAAATTCCTTATATCTAGGGTGTCTCCCGCTGCCACTTTGTTACATAGAGGTCGCAAATACATGTGCTGCTATGGAGTAATGGCAGGGAATATAAAAACTTCATAATATTGAGAAATTCGTTGCATGGAGGTTCATTATAGGCAGGTTTAACTGTACTATGTCACAAAATGCCACAAGCCGTCACAAAAACTACTACAGTTGAACCCATTTATAACGAACTCGAAAGTGTGGCGAAAAGTGGTTGTTATATCAGTAGTTCGTTGTATATGGACTCGCCCTTAAAGGGGTACTGACACCTTTTTTCGAAGGCGAGTGTACTCCGCCATACTAATATCCTGTATGCAGAGGCGGCTCTGAGCAAGTGTGAAGCTCGGCAAATGCTGATAAGATATTTAATTTTGACATTAAAGTCAATTTTTCCATGGCGCACCTACCGACATCGACACTAGCTTGACGTCAGGCTACAGTACTAATTCTGGTGACTTCACGCAGCAGTCTGGCTAGTTGTGATGACGTCAGGTACCAAAACTTCCAAGATGGCCACTTGTGCGTCACCAAAACATTCAAAATGGCCGCTTCAACGTCACCAACGGAGCCACGTTGCGGAGCGGCCGTGGAAACATCACTGTATATTGTGCGAGCACGTGACGAGAAGCTCATACCGTGTTGTGACGTCAGGGTACAGTAGGAACCGAAACTAGCTTTTAAAAACACACTGTAATTACTTCTTCAGGGTGCACTCGCGCTTAGCACTACCTTTTCTAGGGTCTTGAGGGCTTGGCCTTTCGTTCACCGCAAAATAACGACAAGTGAAAATTTTCGTGTCAGTACCCCTCTAAAAACGTGCGCTTAGAGGCCAAGCCGTTTTTTTTTCTTTGCACTTTTATTAAAGTGCTAACAACCCCTTCGGTGACAAGCTAAGCCTTTTCGCATCGTGAAGCGACGCCCACTGCGTGCTCACGAGTGAATTAACCGCCTTTGCAATGAGCTGACACCATTTCACCGAAGCGCGGTACCGCGACGTGGAGCCGATCATCCCTGGCTAGTTGCGTGCAGCGCGTCGCCTACTCGGCTCGCGGAGTCACTGCCGGGCCGCTTGCTGTATGCCGTATGTGCGCGTTTGTACGTTCTTCGTGCTTGCTTCACTCCGGACCGTGCACGGGTGTGGCAACTAGCCTCTTCATTCAATGCGGCGAAAACAAGCATTTTGCAAGCAACGCGCACTCGACGTCTCCGCGGCGCACTTGAGTTGTCACGTAGTCAAACACGCAGTATATGCTCGCTGTCAGTGCATCGACATTTCTCGGTGCCCGCGCCGCTCAACAACAGTGAGCTACTTTCGTTTCTACAAAGTGACGCGCACTTTAGAGCGGTCTCGCACGACGCGGCGGCGGCGAACTTGCGAACGGCAGCATGGCGTGCTCGTTCCGCCGTAAATCCGCAGTGTACAGCGTACGCCGCACTCGCAGCCAAGCGGATATCTACAGATGACTGTGATAAGGTTGTTGGCTATAAGTCATAATGGCACGTTCATCGACGGCCGCCACCTCGCCTTCACTCTTTTCTGACGCTTATCAGCGAAAGCATCACCGCAATAGCGCGGAAGTGATAATCACCGATCAACCGGTCTCTGCCGTTACCGAAAAGACGGACGACCTTTTGTGGCACATTGTGGTGTCGACGAGTTTAGGGACGCAGTGAACCTTTTTGCGATGGAAAGTTATCGCGGTTATCACTTCTTGCATTTATGCCTTCTTGCGTTCCAAGGCATTGTTTGGTTCATCGCAGGCGTTCATAGCTGCAGAGAACGGCGTCAGGATAGGTTACCGTGCGAAAGCTGACCGCAAGGCTTCATGCTGCCTACTATTTTTTTTTCTTCCTCCATTCTGCCACTGAAGAAACGCCTGGAAAGTGAGTGACCTCGCTCGCAGCGTCCGAAATCTGCGTGCGGTGCTCGCCGATCTGGGATATCTTAGTCGCGAGCACCGTGGTAGCGAGTTAACTGGAGCGGCGCACGCGCGAGCGCGCTCTCCTGTCACGCTTTGGAAGGAATGTTTTAACTTTTTTTCGCTACGTATGCACCATATTTTTACCGCGACCGCGTCTGAAGTATTCGTTGTATAAGTAGGAGGCTTTGAAAAATGTTCGCTATATGTGGACGCAGCTTCAATGGTTAGCATAGGAAAATCGTAAGTGCACCGATATATGGTCGTTATAACCGATAGATCGTTATATGTGGGATCGTTATAAGTGGGTTCGACTGTACGTATCAAACAGAAGCAGCACACAGCATAGCCAACCAATAAAACTTACATTCGGGGCTTTACTGTCGCTGAGCTTTCGTTTGACAGGTGACTGCTGCTGGCGAGATTTGCGACGAGTCATTGGCATAGTATGTGATGGATTGTCATCGTCTGCGGAATCCCGCTCTGAAGAGGCAGCCTCAGCCTGCTCCGACTCAGCTGACACCACTTCCTCGCCTTGGATATCTTCAGTCTCCATAGGAACCGGTTTTTCTGTGTCCTGTTTCGAAGCAGTCGTAACTGCAGAAGAGGCTTCGGCTGAGGCTTCAGCAGGGGCTTCAGCAGGGGCTTCAGCAGGAGCCTCAGTGGAGGCCTCAGCTGGGGTTTCAGCGGGGGCCTTCGCAGTGGCTTCAGCAGGGACTTCAGCGGGGGCCTTAGCAGGAGCTTCAGCAGGGGCCTTAGCAGGGGCCTCAGCCATATCAGAAGCTTTTTCTTGATGGGGAACCTGCAACTAAACAGAGACAGCTGCAAATTACTACACTGTCCCATGACGAATATCATTGCCACAGTTACTGCTTTTCTGACTACGCAGTCAAAGATAATCCCAGCAACATTAAAATGGAAGAGCTTTTGTAACACTCCCTAGGGGCACTTCATGAGGGCCTGTTAATAGTAGTTATGCCAAGACAAAAGACCTGATACCTAAGTGACAAAATCATACCAATTCAGCAAAGTTTATTGATGGGTGACGCTTTGCTATGATGTCACCACTTGACAAAAATAGATCTCTTCTGCTTTCTGGCTTCGAAATTAATTATATACTTTTACATATAGTAAATGGATTCAAAAAACTTTGGAAAAGTTATAACAGAATATACTGAATACATTCGCTTAGAATTATCCACAATAACAAACAGCTTTTTGAACATGGTAAAGTTAAAATGAGAATATAGAGTAGAAACTCGATTTAATGATGCGATGACCACGCTAAAATTACTTCGTTAAGTTGACAACTTCGTAAAATCGAGAAAGGCACTTTTAGGTCCCTCGAAATCTAAAACTGTAACATAGCAACAGCCAGACGCCACTATGGCATTGTAATTACTACTAACCCATGCCTGCACGTTTAAAAGTCCACGCGGGCGGTCCGGACATGGAGCCTCCCATGTCTGAGTGATGCAGACCAGGTAGACAGCCACAACAAGATACGACAGGCTGCCGACATATGAAGACAACAAAAATGATAGAAGTGATTGTGCGAGCAAGCCGACAACCAGAAAGATATGAGGAGATGGTCAAGGCCGTCTTTCGCATAAACTATGAAATAACGAAAGCAACCACTGTAGGGTTTCTGTAGGAGCATTTACAGGAACAATAAAACACCACTGCCTCTAGCACCATCTGATACATAACAGCGCTGCCTACTATCGATTACATTGTTTCATGCATGAGCAAGGCATGTAGCCTTGTCAAAATAAAACCAGGGTTGTGGCTAGGGCGGCTACACGTTTTAACTCGACAGCATTAGAGTGCATGCTCGAAAAACCTGCCTGTGTCAAAATCAGAAAGAAATTACCACATTTTTACTCATTTATTTTCGGAAAGACTTCGTTAAATCAGGTTTAAAGCCTAGTTAGTTTCGTTAATTTGAGTTGATGACCCCACTGAACTCCACGGGCACCTGCCGGGCAATGGAAATTTCTTTGTTAGTTCAGGAACTCCGTAAAATCGGGTTTCGTTAGATTGAGCTTTAACTGTATTACAAAAATTATGCTTACACTGACATATCTGCCAAAATAGGGACCTCGAAAATCTGGATATTTGCAAATCTAAGGGGGGTCGTGACTATATTATATACACTACAACGTTTGTATTTCTTGCTTCTCAGGGCCATAGTAATGGTGTAGAGAGCTCTGAATGATTGCAATGAAACTTTTCGATGCTGGCAATGATATCGGGGCTCATAATTATAGCGCACGTGCGTAACTGATTACACACGTGCGTAGGGTGAAATGTGCAACGACCTGCGAAATCTAGTAGCCCCTTTCCATACCTAGCCCGCTTCACTACATAACATTGTACGACGGCAAAGCTAACTTTGCATGCGATGTCATCATGAGTTCTTCATCGAGATAAAGATAACATGCCAAACCATAAATAACCAAGCTTACACACAAAGCGATGGCCTCCCCTCCCTTACATCAGCGGGTAAAAGGGAGGGTCCCACAGCACGCTGTTGGGGTTCCTCAAGGGCAGAAAATTTTTAGAACCACTGTCCTTTGTTATTTTAATTTTAAGTGGTGTTAGAGCTGTTTATCGAAAGATTTACAGCTGTGCCCATACAATCAGGAGGACTGGCCAGAAATCGGGAGTCTCCCAGGCAAATTGAGAGAGTTGGCAGGATATGCATTGAACAAAGTAGCAGTGACTCCCAACACATGAAACTTCAAGCAACATAAAAGTGCCCCACAAGTTGAATTCCCCTCACGGCAGTTGGGAAAGGTATTCCAGAATGGTTGCTTGCTGGGCTAGTTGGTTCATTGCAACTTGTGTAGCAGTGCAAAAAAGTGGAAAAGATGACATTCTATCTCTGTCGTCATCCTTCCCACTTTTTCTTGCTGTTACATGAGTTGGGATAGGTGCTGACACGTCCCTAGAAAAAGTAGTTTAACCCACTATCATGTACAGCTCAGCATGGGCATCGTGGCTGGATTAGTCGCCCTCCCTCCCTCATGAAACAAAAAACGATCCTGACATGCCAACAAAGCTCTCACACAGCAAATCAGAGTCACCAGAATTAACACCGTAGACTGTTGTCATGCGCAGTAGGTGCGCCACATGAAAATTGACCTTAATGTCTAAATAAAATATCTTAACCGCATTTCCTGAGCATCACAATTGATCAGAGCCATCTCTGTACACAGGAGATTTGTATGGTGGGGTAAAGTCAGCATTGAAAGGTGGTGTCAGTACGCCTTTAAAGGGGCCCTGCAACACTTTTTTAAGAAATAATTGAATGGCTTCATTAAAGGAGTTTATTGCCTCATGAATCGACTGCCATAAAAATTTTTAGAATCCGTGAAGTACGAGCGGAGTTGCAGGAATTAGCCGCACGCTCGCTCGGGGGGCAATATGCTATGTCTGTTCATCAGCGCACGTCATCACCTTAAGCACTTTTTTTTCCCTCTTTTTTTTCTTTGAACGCGTGACTTACTTTAAGCCAGTGATCGCTAGCGAGCGCGCGGGCACATGGTGGCATCGCGCGGTAACTATGCAGCTCGTGATGCTCAAATCAGCCAATGGCCATGGACTTTGGGTTTATGGCGCAATCATTAGGGTTTATGGCATCATTTGTCGAAAGAGGGAGTAATTTTTTAGCTGACTTTGAGAATGAATTGTAAATTCCAGGCAGTGTGCTGCACTATAATGTTTGGCTCACGTGTTCCCAGGAGCCTCGACTGCCGATTGGCAGCATTTTCTGACCATGCTCGAAAAGTGTTGCAGGGTCCCTTTAAGTATTACTGATATGTCAACACTAATACTAGAACTGCCACATTCTAATGCAACTTCGCTCCTGTGCCACTCGATGTGTTTTCACCTGTTTATATCTGTGATATGACTGATTAACTATTTACAGAGAAAACATGGCTGATCCCTTTGTCATAGGAATTGGTATAACACGAAAGTGAAATGCGTCTTCACACAGGTAGTTAAGCGTTTATTGTGCATTGATATATGAGAGCTTGTACAATGTCTATTGGTGTTTGGCAGCTATAGCACCATCATACACAAAGGACACACGAAATGAATGCACAAGTATACTCAGGACGAGCACGAACTAACAACTGTCACAATTGTCACTTCTTATATGTTTGAGCAGCACATTCCTTTCACGAGCGCGGCCGCTGCAGTGAGCGAAGTGACCTTCATGCGCTCTGTAACTTCAACGCAACCTTTGCGGTGAACGCACAAGACGTAGAAACCGCCCCCATCATGAGGTAAGCACGCGCGCATGGGTGACCACGCCCTGTGAGGCAAAGTACTGGTGCTATAGGTAAAAGGCGTGTGTGCATTGCAACAAATGGGGCAATGACCTTTAAAGCGCTCCCTTCGCGCCATCTCGCTAGTGATAATGAGAACACGCTGAAGTACCACCAAGCTCTGAGCACTGCCAGCGGTAAATGGTGTATATAAATAGCTCGCTGTTAGTGTGCTGAAGAACGTACGCTCCGTGGCAGAGTTGTTTAGGGGTCGTGGGTTCGATTCCCAGAGACAGAACTTTTTCTTTGTCATCTGTTAGTGTACATTTTACAACATCATATCCGCGATGAAAATACTTCAGTGAAGTTATGGTGGACCCCAGCATAAAACACTTTCGTGTTAAAAAAAAAAGCACCCAAACAACACAAAAATGACAAAAACACAGTTCATCCACAACAACTTTCAACCTTCCACTATTACTTTCATCAGAGACCAAACTTACGGGTGGTGAACTTTCGTCAACAGGATCCTTGTCTATAAGCAGAACATTGATGGCTCCTTGTTCAGACTTCGCATAAACCCAGTACTGTTTCTCCGTAGCCTGCAAAAAACAGTTTTCTTTAAAGATGCACCGTTAAATGGCAACTACAGCGATTCTTTAAGGTACTATACGAATGAACAAAATTAATTTCATATGTTCTCCCAGGCACTGCAGTCGTGTGTACCAAATGGCATGACTGCAGTTGAGTTTTTTTTTTCCACAAATAAATTCCAGATGCACATACAGCACCATTGTCAAGAGATCCAGATGCACGTAGAGCGTCACAGCACAGTCACTCTACATATATCTGGTGATGCACTGTTCCTTTGTCTCATAGCTATGCCCACTTTTCGGGAGTTTCTCGCAAGTTCCTCAATCGGCCGGATGACTACTTGTGAATGACTATATCTATGGTTCAGCATTTTCAGTTTATACTTCCACTGAAAATTCACTGCTTCCTTCTTTTTTCTTTCTTCTTTAAAATGGTGCAATTTTTGCGTCAAGAATACCATAATCTTGTCTTCAATATACACGTAGACTACTAACTCTGCAGACATTGAAATGTTCCGTATGGCTGCAGACCCAGGTCTTCCAACACTGCAGTAACAGTGAATACTTGGCCTAGTTGATGGAAAGACCCAAGTCGAAGTGCAGTGCAAGCAATACACAAGACCTTGTGTATTGTCTGTGCTACAGCTGAACTATGTATTTTAAGATTGTAGTTGTACCCCTTACAAAAAATAAAGTTTCCGAGAAGCAATTCACCAAAAGCACTGCACCGTATGGCAATGTAACTACGAAGGAACAGTAATGAATGCATGCGATATTTTAATGCAAATAGAATAAGACATTTGTAACAGTGAGAGGATACCAAGTTCCAATAAATAATGCAGAAAATTTAACTAAGCAATCAAATTAGCATCATCGGCTAGACAAACTCTCTGGCAGTCTTGCCACATATTTTGTTTTTATGTTTGACAAAGCCAAGTTGCCAAAAAGTACCGTAAGAAATATGCTCTCAGAAATTGCATAACTTTTGTTCTAATGCAGATAATAAAAATCTACTTGAAGATTCGGAATCTGCAGAAAAAACTGAACAAGTGTATTAAATGTCATTCAGTTAACCCAACTAATAAAAAATTTTTTTTCAAGACCCACATCTCTCCTTAAGTAAATTTCTATTTGTCTTGTACTTGTATCTGTTAGTGTTTAGATAAATTTTCTGCAATCAACATATGTGCGGGGAATACATGAAAACTATGTAACAGTGTTACTTTGCAAAGAGGAATCTCAGTCATGATGTAGCAGATAATATTAAAATCTATGACTCCTGCGAGTGGTGTGGACAAAGCTTTTCGAAATAACGTCTTCTCTAGTGGTGTTTTAAAACTGTATGCTTAGCCACCAGAATGCCACAGAGAAATGTAAATGTCGTTACTCACTAGCTCTTAATCTACACAACTGCCGAGCAACAAACCATTTCTTCCTGTGAGACATCAGGCTTCATGCATATGGGACAACGGTATTAAAACCACACAACCACACACCTGCCTCAGGTCAGGTACACGAATGAATGTGTCACGAGGTCCACGCAGGCTGAGCAAGGTTGAGTCTGGAAAGCAACTTCGCAATGCCCGTGTGGTGATGTGAGCATGAGCCGCATTTGAGGCATCCTCGGTAATATTGAGCAGGCTCTGCTGAGCCCAGACCTTATGCTCATTAAGAGTCGCCTCAACTTGCTCAAGTTCTTCCAGTTCACCCTGCAGCACTGCCAGCCGTTCACTCAATTCTAATGTATTGCAGCCTGGTCCCGCACCCCTGTCAACAGAAAATCACCATGTGAACCTCTGTTCTCCGTGCAACATTAAAAATTTATTGAAATTGCACCATAAAAGAAAAGTCAGGGCACTAGTACAGTGGCTACGCGCACGCACGCACGCACGCACACACACACACACACACACACACACACACAAGATAGAAGTTCCAATCACTCTGACATAATTTAATAATGTTTATAGTTTCAGTCTGAAACTTGCACCGATGACAAGTTGAAATGAATGTGTCAAAGGGGTTTTCCTTCAAATCCCACAGAGAGCTTGCACCATCATTTTCACACCTAGAACTTGCCCACCACTTGACGAATGAATGACAGCTGCAGTCTCCTACTGTAAAATGGTACGTGATGCAGTGACATCCTCATACATGCAATAAGCACTCAACAGCTACCTCACCAGACATTGTACAGCAACACCTAACAGTAGTAACCCAAGTCCCTCAGTCACAAGGAATAACACAAGCTTATATACAAAGTATCTCGGCTATCAAGCACTAAGCTTTTATACACAAAAGTCATCTTAGGCGGATGAAACAAAATGGATATTATTACATTACGAGCAAGCTGATGAAGCGTCATGTTTCTCATATTCTAATTTGCAATAGGAAATTAACAGTGCTTTAATTATGATATTTATGGCAGACATGTCCCCATTAGTTATTAGAACAATTTCCAAAAGATCAGTTTCAGTTGCTGCTCTTTTTTTTCCCACTTGCCAAAAAGAGAATCAAGGAAACATTTTTAACACATGAATAAGTGCCTGCATGTTTGATGGCATGGACACCCTGCAAGTGTGTGTATGTGTGTACGTGCGTGCACATACATAACCACATGGCAGTATGGTTGATCCTTCTTGTAAATAGAGGTTTCTATCTCTTATACCCCTGTCACACGGCCACCACCGAACTTCGTTAAACTCCATCAATGTAAAACTCCATGAGGGAGTTAGACGGTGATGGAGTTGTGCCCATGTCACACGGCAATTTTACGAGCTTCGGACAGAAGCCGCAAGGGGTCCATTAGGCGCTGCTGCACCTACGTCTGCATGCAATATTTCGCGTCTAAATCACGCTGAAAACATTCTCAATGGTATGTGTGATTATAAAAAGTATAATTTAATCACATCGACACAAACTTTTTTTTTTGTCTTTATCACATAAACGTGTACCTGCAAGCATGTTGGCAGTAATTTTGACAGGAGTGCTGGCAACACTGTACGTTTGTTTTGGTACGCGTCTTTTCTACGCGTACCGATTGTCAAACACGATGCAAGTTGTCGGCGAGCTCTTTGAAGTTGCGCTACCACCCAAATCACGTTGTCCTTTCCAATATCAGCTGGGTACAGGTCTCACGTCCAGTCCACGAAGCCTTTGCTGCGGATGGCTCTCACGACAGTCCGCGTGTACTGCCAGTACGAGTGCCGGCGTCGACGGAGAAGGAAGAAAACCCGCGTCACTCGACTGCTATGACTATTGGTAGTGCTGAAGTAGAATGAAGAGCACCGCAATAAGAAGGAAACGAGATGCACAGACGTAAACACAACGGTGCACACGGACTCGGGGACACTTATTCAAAATGGCGGCACGACGACTGTTCGCGAGGCATGGTGCGGAGAGTATGTGCACTTATACGCATTTTTTTTTTTCATTAAACGCAGGTTATGACTGGATTATGCAGTGAAATAACTTTCAATATTAATGAAATTCATTATTGTGTTGACTGCGGCTGTTTTGTGCTTGCGGTTTTTTCAATAACTACAGATTATTGGGAACGAGAGTACTCCATTCCGCCGCTAATGGAGATCGCCAATGTCCCTTTGCGAAACGTTCCGTTTAACTTCCTTGACGTAAGGGAGACCGTGTGACACGGACCACATCTCCGTTGACGTAACGACGAGGGAGTTGCACGGAGTTAACGGGTGCCCGTGTGACAGGGGTATTATTCTCACATTCCTAATGGTTCAAATAAACATGTTTGAAGAGAAGCACTAGAAGTGGTCTTTTCAAGAAAAATTAGCAGTGGGTGTGCTGCTGCCAGAAAAGAGTAGACCACTTGCTGGCACTTTCTGGCAGGGTATTTTGTTAAATTCAACATAGATAAGAATAGGTAAGTTTGGTCTGGGACAGCACGGGGTTCCGAACGAACTGCCATTTCTTGGTGGTGAAAAGTAGGCAAGTAAAACCGAGCGTTGTGTCAACATTAAAGGGTACTGTGTACTCACCTCGAGACCAACTACTATGACTGTGTGTGTTTTTATATTTTAGGACACGGAGATTACAACAAGCCCGAGTACCCAAAAACTCATAAAATGGCAGAGCTTTTTTGATTTTGGAAAAGAGTAACCAATTTCAAGTAAGCCCCACTTCTATTTCTTTGCAACAGGGAAATTCCATTTTTGGACTGAAAGCAGAACATTTAAGGTTAACAGTTTTCCCAGCAGCTGTAAATTTTCCTTGCATCATGTGCTCCAGGTGTTATGAATGCAGGCACACACTGACGAACTGGTGCGGTGCTGCATGTGAGCTGTGTAAAGCTAGATTACCAAGATGGTAGTGCTAAGTTCGCAATCGAAGGATTTTGATAAACGACCCAGTAAACCATTTGGGTAGCACAAGCTCAACAAAGCCTAATCACTACCCTTGTTTTTTTTTCCTAAAAAGAAAGGAGAGAGGTGGGGGGCCATGGCATAAACGTCATGTTGTTTGTGGCCATTGGCTGAGACAACGCGAGTCTCTGATCCTATGAAGGTGCATCGCATTATTGCACCATGGTCTCACATTTAATTTGCTCCTATTTCCCCTAATAATAAATCCACTCTAAAGCTTTTGTAGAGATTTAGGGGCAAATGTGAAAAGGTGTTCATGACCAATAAGATTGCAGTTGGGAACAAAATACAATAAGCATAAAATCACTCATTATGTAATTCTCATCACCTACAAAGTGCAAGCTTTTCTTCATGACTTTTCATGCAAATATGCAATGCCATAGATAAAATGCCAGTGAAGTTCTGGGAGGCCATTGCCACTGTCTCAAGGCATGGACTGAGAGAGGAGGGCTTTAGACCAACAACCGCTTAGCAGACTGTGCTGATATACGGACATTTATACCAATTAAATTTAGGTGTTGTAAGCATGACAATGCCATGCAAAATATAACACTAGTAGCTACATGTGGTACCGAAAATATCACAAGAAATGACAAGCAATTGGAGCCTTTTCAGCGGTAGACATTATGCAAGACATTCACACAGTTTCGTTCAGTAGTATCATAGTCCCTCAATACTTTTTTATGGTCACGAAACTTCGGGCCAAGTTTGGTATAGGGACATAATCTCCCGCCAGGGGCGTTAGTGCAGACAAGGGGGCTTTCATCGCGGCCGCTTAAACGGCTTTTTGGTGCGTCAAGAGGTTTCCGTGGCGGCGACTCGCTCTGGTGGCTTCACGGACATATTTGCGTGGCTTTTTTATATACTGATCACCCATCGCGTATAGGCAGCGTACTCGTATCTGCGCGTAGCGGCCATAAATGTCTCTTCGGTTGCGGCAGTGTTCTATTCCTTTCGATCGCGGCGAAATCGGCGTGCAGCCACGCCTTGCACGCTGATTTAGCAAAGACTGCTCGGTCACGCCTTTTTGACGCTTTTTATTTTCCACGAGGCTGTAGCCGACGCCAGCGGAAGAAGCGCGACCAACACAGCCGTACGTACGACGGGCGTGAATCCCGTCTCTTCACCAAAAAACGTACTGACGCGCGCAACTTACGCGATGATACTTTCTCCCGGCGATTTATCCGTGCTTTGAAAAAATACTTAGCTTAAATTCCTCTGAATATACATGACCGAGTTAAACGTTACTGGTACATTTCCGTGCGCCACCGACGCTCGGCGTAGGAAATACTACGTTAGAGAAAAAAATTGTAGACGGCCCATGCGTCGCTAAGTTCTCTCTCGGGCAGACTGCACGTACGAAACTCTGAAGTGAATATCACAACAATATTGTAATAATACGAGCGAAAACTCTGATAACGCTCTTTTACCAGCCTCGGTGGCTAAGCAGCTAAGGTGTGCTGCTAAACATGCTTGTTGAAGCGCTCGCATTCCAGGGAGATGAGGCGCAAAAACATGTGTACTTAGATTTACAGGCACATTGCAGAGCCACATGGCGTAGTTTTTTTTTTCTTTCTTGCAAAATGGCTAAGGACCCTCGCACTCTGCGAAGTGCCAAGCGATTGTATAATGTATTTTCCCAGCCATGCTCTACAGCAGCTTCTTTCACTTGGACGAAAGTTGAACAAGGGTCTTGTGCAGCTGTTGGATCTAGAGGAAATATTCAATCCTTTTAGCACCTTATTAAAAGGTGAAAGCCAGTGGGCTTCATCTATTCTATATATTCATAACAAACAGTACATTGCTGGCTATAATCATTTTATTTTGAAAGCAGAAACTGAAGGCAAACAGTGAAGAACTTAGCAGCACAAACAACTGTTCCGAAGAGCTGCACACAGCCTCCTCTGTTTTGCAAGCTTTGTCCTCAGCCTTGTTTACCGTCGGCATACTTTCTGCAGAACAAGGAGAAAAACACAAAGGTTTACGAAATCCATCACGTTTGCTCAACCTGCGTTATAATCAGCATGCCGAAGAACACAGAAGAGCAAGCCGCGTAAAACTGCAATATTTACCATGATTTACTGCATCCAATTCGTCGGAGACTTCCACGCGGATCCTCTGCACATCATTTTCCCCACTGGAATCCTCCGAAGACTCCCAACGACGCTTGACCGGCCGCCTGTGAGGCAACTGCCGAGGTGCCGGCTTGTTTTTGGTCAAGTAAGCCGGGAGACATTCAAATAATCGAGGTAAAGCGCCGGCCCTCAGCTTCACTCTTTCGCGCGGCAACCTCTTCTATAACGCATTCGTCTTCGCGAATAATATCCTCGTTATAGAAATGTTTTTCGCATGCTCGAACGTTTGGTGAAATGAACGAGAATGCGCCCGTTTCTTTACGTGGTATCGCCCGCGTCCACTGCTCGGGGCTTTCGGCGTCGCTGGGGAACACAAACAACGATACTTTTTCAGCGGTTCCTATAGCCGGAGCGACAGTGTGGCACACAGCATGTCTTCGTCATCGTTCGTGAAACTGCCACTAACTATTTGTCGCATACGAAAATGGTCACAGGCAAACACAGCACCGCACACACGCGATAAAACGACGCAAACAAAGGGAACACAGCACGCGTCGCCGCGCTGGCCTTGACGAGCGCCTTGTTCGCCGAAGCGACCGTGCGGCACGCAGGACGTCTTCTGCATCGTTTGTCACGTTGCCGCTAAGTATTCGTCACGTTTGAACACGATAAGACGCACAGAAAGCACCGCACACGCGCGATACAGCAGGACACACAAAAGCAAACACATCACACCGTCGCCTCGCCGACTGCTTCGACGAGTGCCGCGGGTGCCCCCCTAACACTGGTGGCGCCGCCCCGCGGTCAAAGTTGGCGGCACACAAAGCTCTCCCATAGTACAGTGTACCCATAGAGTGACGGGGAAGTTTCGTGACCAGTAAAAAGTATTGAGGGACTATGGTAGTATCTAAAAATAGAAGCATGTCCCCACATGTTTTCACCAATAATACTATTCAAACAGGGTATTTTTTGCCCACTCCTACAAACTCAACTACAAAAAGGAAGAGGCCATTCGAATAAAGCAAGAGTTGAATTGAAACTAAGCGAGCACCTTTTGACACCATTAGGTTTCTTCATATTGCTTATTGCTACCATAAAATGCCAAATCTTGCTTTTGCTTCCAGCAGCATGAGCAAGGCTAGTCACCGGCATGAACTGTGCAGCCAATGATTATGTTGCTGCCCTAGCACTAGCTCAATTAGTTCATTTACAGCGTATTTCAGAGCACTGCAATTGTGGTATGCAAGCATCAGGGAATTTAAAAGTGATGAATGTTTCTTAAAAGTTTTTTATCTTCAGACATAAGGGTTGTGAAGATTTTGAATGAACACTGAGTTGCATTTAGTCATGAGTAATCATGCTAAGACACTATATTAAAAACATTGTGAATTGTTCCACAAGTGGTCAACAACATGCCTTCAGCTGATGGAATCATCTTACAGAGTGCCAGCATATTTCTAAAGTTAACTGGAATACCCTGTATAAAGAAGCCCCAAACAAGAGCACATGCTGCTGACCTATACACCAGTGCATGCCTGTCTCGCACCCAGGCTGCTGACCTATACACCAGTGCATGCCTGTCTCGCACCCAGGCTGCTGGCGAGCCGAGCGGATACTCTCGCACCCAGACGCCAGGCTGACCGGACTGGCAAGACGCGCGCGGGTTGCATCAAGTAAACAGGGCAAGCTGCAGTTCTGAGGCTTTAAAGTGCGAAAAAGTACCCGTTAACGCCGCTTCAGCGTATAAGAGCTCATCTAGGCACTATTGCGTCATCTTTGGATGCCAAAACAAGCAGCGCAACAGGCGGATATTACTTAGCGTTGTCTGCGGCGATCATGACGCGCCACGGGAATAGCGCCGGCGTGGTGTTTGAGCTTTGCCGCGAATGAATAACTGTGATTCAAGCAGAAAAACTAGGAGCAGAGTGAAAATGCGCGAGTAAGTACACTAACTGCGTGTATTCTGCAGTGTGATGCCCACCTATTTTATTTTACGAACCTAATTTGCCTGACACGCAGCTGGGTTGAAAGCAGGTGCGAGCTTTTGTGTGGGGGTGCACTTCATACCCTTAAGCGTTTCCTTGGACGAAAATGTAGTGCAAGGTAGTGCTTTCAAGCACAAGCAATCGGCATGTTTTGCCACTTTCAACGTAGTATCAAGCTTTAGTGCTTTTGATGGCATCCATGCCTTCAAGGTTACAAGCTTTCGCCTTAAAAGGTGTTCCTCAACAGCTGTTCCTGAACGGTGTTCCTCAACAGCTGGCCTGAATTTCGTGCTTTCATTGCAGTGTTTGATGTTCCCAAATTTATTTGGACACGGGGCATCCAGCTGCACATAATACATATAGTGGCATGTAAGTAAACAGTACTCGCGCCAGCATCCTTTACGTCGCAGGCGTAGTGCTAGCTCAAGCAGCTAAATTTTTAGCATATTTACACAGCACACAATAAGAGACAGCTGGATTCCGCCCATTTCAATATCGGCTTAACTAACTTAACAGTTTCGCGTGTAAATCATCATCGTTACAGGATTAAAATCGTGCAGATAGCTTCCAAAAGGGATCGATGAACGTCACTGCAGGTGATACTCTCTGATAGCACGCTTTTTTTGAGCAAGACACATTATTGTAAGAGCGCTCGTGGAACAAAAATTACGTTCTGTGAAACTACGCGTAAAGCCTACTCTAATTATTATGCAATGCATGTTAAAATGGCGAGTTTTCACAAAACTTTGTGTGGAACTTGTAATATGCAGCAACAAAGCATCGTTTCACTCTTTCGAGAGCTGCATTGCAATTACGACTCACTAAGCGAGGACGTTATATTTACAAATGTAACAGCGTACGTACCTGACAAGGTTGCTTCCGCAGCCTGCTCAGCACGTATATATAGCGTATACATTGTGGACTTGCATGAGCAAAGTGTTCTTGATGTTGTAATAAAAACAGCGAAAATGTCCAGGCTAGAAAAAACGCGAAACACGCTCTCCGACGGGCTGAGTTTCGGGAGTTCCGTGTTTGCTCTGTGTAGCGTCTGCTGGCATGGCAGCCCGGGCATGTTGTTTCGTAGTGTGTACGATAGATGGCGCGATGCCAATATGGCGCTATGCATGGAATTCGCTGTGTTCTGGTCTATATGGCACAGCAAAAACTGAAATTCACTTTAGTGCCCTTTAGCACAGTTCCCACCATTAACCCCTTGAGGGTTTTCGCCGGACATGTACGGCAGAAGCTTCCTGGTACCAAAGGGTTTTCGTCATACATGTACGGCATAGCGTTTATTTTTATAACGCACGCCTTTTTCAATCATTTCTCTTGCTTGGCCTGAACTGTCACACTTTGGGAATGCGTGGAATTTTTTTCGTGCGCCCATGTCTCTCCGTTGTGTTTTTTTTTTTTGCTTCCCAAAACAGTGCGCCGGCTATCGTTTGCCCATCCAAGCGCGTTCGCGGTGCAGCTGGCTTAAAGTGTGCGCCTTTTTCACTCATTTCTCTTGCTTTGCATGTGCTGCCACGCTCCGGGAATACGTGGAATTTTTTTCATGCGCCGATGTCTCTCCGTTGTTGCTTTTTTTATGCTTCGCAAAATGGCGCGCCGGCTATCGCTTGCACAACCGAGCGTGCCCACAGCGCAGTTGGTTTCAAACGCGCGCTTTCTTTGGTCATTTTTCTTGCTTGGAATGTGCTGCCACGCTTCGGGAATACGTGGAACTTTTTTTAATGCACCGATGTCTCTCCGTCTTTTTTTTTTTTTTTTTGCTTTCCAAAGCGGCGCGGTGGCTCTCAGTTGCGCATCAGAACGCGTGCACGCGGTCCGGCTGGTTTCGGTTTCGTCCTTCGGATGGTTCTCGCTTCTTCCGCCCGCAAAGCTGATGGCTGTTCGGTTTCTAATCTCTCAAAGGGTGACTGCTTGTTACTCTATCGTTTATTGCTCCCGGGGCGCGATTACATCTGTTTCCGTGCGGCGCTAAATTACACAAACAACGCCACCGTGATTGCGTTTCCAGTTTTGGGGTCTCGGAAAAACTAACTACGCCTTGTTGGCGATAAGACGAAGGATTACTGCCCCTTTTTCACTCGTTTTGCTTTCCGGACGGGCGCACAACCATAAGAGTTTTTTTTTTAGTATTTTGCTTGATTTTACTACAAATAAACCATTTGTATGTAACATCAAAAATGATTTTTTGTCACTTTACGGTCACGAATAAAAATTTTAGACAATTTTGTTTTTAAATAGCATCGTCTGAAGAATTTATTTCAGCAATAAAAGAATTACACATTTCTGGACCGGATTTCGCGAATAAATTCGACCCTCAAAGGGTTAAAGGCGATTGCCTGGCCATGAAATGCCACTCATTTGTTCTGCTAAGTCTAAGACTTTTGGAAGCATAATGACGCCTCATAAAGCCTGAAAAGGATAATAATAATAATAATAATAATAATAATAATAATAATAATAATAATAATATAATAATAATAATAATAATAATAATATCTGGGGTTTAACGTCCCAAAATCACGATATGATTATGAGAGACGCTGTAGTGGAGGGCTCCGGAAATTTCGACCACCTGGGGTTCTTTAACGTGCACCTAAATCCAAGTACACGGGCCTCAAACATTTTCGCTTCCATCGAAAATGCAGCCGCGGCGGCCGGGATTCGATCCCCCGACCTAAAAAAGGCCTGAAAAGGAAATGTCCTGTCGAGGATGTGTTCAGATTTCATGAAATAACCATTTCTTGCCTAGAACACCAATGGCAGGGATAATTGATAATCATGTCTAGCACAGCAGCAACTGTGTTTGCAGCAAGAATTTGTTATAATATTAGCACACACATCATGCTCACGATGTGTGCATACACATCTTGCATATGAACTTGCATACACACAACAAAGACCAGTACAGCAGTAATAAGAAACAATAAAACAGTTGCTTACTTCCACTGAATGCTGTTTTTGGACTTCTTTTCAATCAGGCCAATTCCTTCCAAAACATTTGTGATGTCGTATATTCTCCTTTTTTGTCTAACGGCTAGGATATCGGCAGCCTGCAATGGAAGGCCCACAAAACCTTGGAAACACCACTCATGTGCACACCATTTGTACTTCTCTGAAATCATCCACAGCTCAGCCTTGCAAACAAGTGATAAACATAATAATGAGTGAATACACAAATGCATCCAATGTAAATACCTTTTTTTGGCCTATAAGCATGCGAAAGGACAGTTCAATTTCTCATGTACAGCAAGAAATTATTGATTCCAATAGAATGCCAGCTCCATGTTCATGGAAAACAATGCACATGCTGCAATTGCACACATTAGACAATAGTGAACTGCAACCCCTTCTTCATGGTTTCATGATGTGAACATGACCATAACAGACTTAGAGGTCCACATTATATTGAAGTATAAGTGCACTCTCGTAAATTCACAACACAATTGGACATGCAGATGAGAATGAGCTTCTGCATGGTGCACTACTGTGAACCACTTCTCTGGGTTCATTGATAAAAGTCAGAAATATGCCACCATCATTTTAAGCCATGGTATTATTATACCCATAATTTTAATTTTAGTAGGTGCCATTTGCAGGACTTGGGAAGCTGAAGTGGTTTTAAAATTATATAAAACTCTGTGGTTACCTGATGTGCTCAACAATGTGACACTTTTTTTTTTTTTTTTGAGATAGCGGCAACAGAAATTTCAAAATACATGAAAGAAAATCCTCCCTTGCCCTACCCATGCACACACGAAGAAAGCAAGGGCACGGAAAGAAACCATTCGGAAATGCCTTATTTTTGGTTCTATTGGCGTACCTTTACACCCTTGGGCAATTCCCACCTAATTTGAACTAACTGCAAGAGTACAGTCAAAGTTTTGTAGACTTCTTGAATCGTTCAGATGTTCAATGTTATCTATCGAGACTTTCTGAATACTGTGCGATGGCAATGCCATCCTGTACGGCGTATGGCTGTGCGAACATAAGCAGCTGTGACAATGTTGGGTTTCATCGCTTAAACACACACACACACGCGCGCACACACGCACACACACACACACACACACAAAGGCTTGCCATGCAGTGAATTGTGGCAGTGAAAAGAAAGAAAAAGGAAGAAGTGCTGCTCTGTTCACGCACACATGCTCTAAATTGTAGGTTGCGGTAATACAACATGGTACTTTCTGCTTATGAATACCTTCATTTATCTCTAGAGAGCAGCACTAAACTTGCCTAGTTATGAAGTGCATGCACGAACACCTATGTGAACAAGTATGCATAATTTTCACACCACAGTGAATGGAATAATGAAGTGACAAGTGGCGAAAGGACATGCAATGTCTATACAGTTTATTACCATATTATACCTAGAAGGAAATGTAATGCCACTGTCTATGCAAGTTTACCTGCCCCGTGGATATTTTTTACACCCACTGTATGTATATATATCTGCATGTATGCATACTTACAACCCCCTCCTCCGAAATCTTTAGCTTCAATGTCTATATATGTGAACGCACACACACACAAACATACACATCGGAAAATCAGACACACCATGGCCCAAAATAACATTCTGGTTACACATGATATATGTCCAATTCCACTATATGTACAGTTACGCTCAATATGACTTGCAACATGGGAGCGTGTGGCCACACTACTTCAAAGATTGCACATGGCTTCAACTTGCCTTCATTTTTACAACTAAGTGCTGTTCTCTCACTTCGGGATGGTCCTAAGTGAGAAAACATTATTAAGTTGAGGAAATTAGGGTAAGTTGAAGCCATGCACAATCTTTGAAGAAGTGAGGCCATGTGCTCCCGCGTTGCAAGTCGTATTGAGCACGACTACATTTGTGTATGTGTATGCATGTGTGTGCAGGATGTCGGAACAAGATGTTTTTCGTTTCGGTTTTAGTTTCGTTCCACCGCAAAAAGTTCCGTTCCGTTTCTGTTCGAGAATGAAAAAAAATTGTTCCATAACAGTTCGCAATGTTTTTTTTTTACATGCAAAAATTTGAAGTAAAGGCAATCATAAAAGGCATTGGATTTGTGATGTAGTTACTTGCCCTCCTCTTAAGAAAGTGGGACAAGGGTAAAACACGTTCTTCAGAGGAGTGGAAGTAACTGTACCATGAATTCCTACCAACTAGCACAAACCAGTATTAATTTCAAAGTCCTAGTATTTATTTTCTCAAAAGACAAATACGAATTTTTTTAGTGGGCTCAATGCTTTGTGTCAATCGGGAGTGAGCACGATCTCAGAAGCAGCACGTCATTGAGTATATTCTCTGATGTGGGAGGGACACCGCTGTTCTGATAATAAAATCGCCAGGCCTGCGTGGAACACGCAGCACAGTCACAGCGAAAGCTGGAAGAGCGGACTTTGTAGAACCCGTTGTAGAGTCTCTTGGGGCAACTAATACAAGTACACATGCAAGGTACCCACCATGCCATAAATGATCGCAATTTTTCTGAGGTAGCGAAGTTCCCACTATGCCATCTTTTGTCATTCTTCAGAGAATCGTGGTACCCGCTACACATCTGTAAGGCATTATGTGCACTTTGTGCTGTGGCTGATGATGATGAAGAATTATGGCTGAGCACTTTGCAGTGGGTGGGAAGCACTGTTGCGGAATGGGCGCCTCCATTCCATTCCAATTCTATTCCGGGGAATTAGAAGTTGCTGCAATTCCATTCCTTTCAATTCCTCGGAATGAAAAAAAAACTTGGCCCATTCGCACTCTGGGAATGGCCGGGTAGTTCAATTCCATTCCTGAAATTACTCAACGTAGGAAAGGCATCTTGATAGTTTTATTGCATTAAAAATGAACACCCCATAAAACTGACGTCATCACATGCATCAGAACTGCAAAAGTACGCAAAGCACGTTACCATGGTCGTGGGATAGTATACCTTGGTGACATCTCGTGCAGTACGACCACCTCACTAATTCCCATAGGGGTAGTTCTCCCGCTACATAGTATCTGCGTGGTCAACATGTTTGAACGAATGGTGGTGTTTTATTATTGTTTATGCTTAAATGTGTTGATACTAAAATGACGACATAGCGTATTTTTATGCTGACAAAAGCAGTATTCAAGAAGACTAAGCAGTTTTGCCACGCATCTGAAACGGTCGTGAGTATGGAGAAAACTAACATTTGGTTAATGGGGACAAAACCCTCTAGATCTGCTGGTATTAGTTGGAACAGTGCACCACTTGGGCACCTTGTGCCTTTGTATCGAATACAGAACACTGGGCCGCACTGCTTGTCAGCACTTACACTTGTCAAGCGCGCCTCGCAAGTATGGATGGGGTGAGGAGAATTTTCTGTGTTCGCCTGTACGCAAGTATGCAATGTTTTCCTTGCCGCAAATGTTATTTACGTGTGTCAGATACTAAACTGCATGTGAGATAAAGATCAGGCTGTCCATAGAGTATTCGCCACTTTCATGTGGGGTATCAATGAGAACCAAAGCGCAGGGATAATTTGTTTTCTCTCTTCTGTATCTGCTGGGATAATGCATTTGTTTGTATACTAACTTATGCCTCGGTTTGTAGTAGGCGCGTTGCTTATAGATGTACCGTGCTTGTAATTAGCCAAGCTATTTTAAAAATACTGCTTTATTGTGAATTTCGAGGCTCTGACTATTATGTTTCAAGTTTGAAAAACAGGACGTAGATGAAAACGTGCTCTATTTTCGGAAAAAGATGCAATTCTATTCCCATTCTCATTCCTCCAAGCGTTGTCCCCATTCCATTCCGGGGTCGCGAAAATGTGGAATGATTCCGGAGTCATTCCAATTCTGGTGGGGCAACTCTGCAACACTGGTGGGAAGCATTAAACTACACACTCTTTGTGCTATTAGCATTCTTCGATAACAGCTTATTATTTTCCTCTTCTGCCACGCTATATTACATATTATAACGCGATTCCTTGCCCGACATGACGCCTGTATAGAGTACTTTTGCGAAGGAGTTACAAGCACCAGCGTGGCACTGTGGTGGAAGACCCAAATACCACGCAGAGGGCGCGGGTTAAAATCTCATCCGATCCTAGAAATTTGTTTCTCATTTAATTTTTTCTTATATCACATGGTAGCGGTCATGGACACCGGCGGACAACTATGGTGCCAAAATCAGCTGTTGTGATCTCATAACAGCGCTTGCTGTAACAAACTTCAGTGCCGACAATGCCCTTTCCACTTTGGCCTGCGTGACAGGCGTGCGAAAGTCCACTTGTGTTAATATAAACATCTCTGGTTGCCATTTTTTTTCATTTTTTGCACAATTTCAACATATATTTTGCTTTGGAATTCCTGCCTGAGGTAGGCGCTAATACTGTACCCTGAGATATGCTCACATTGCATGAGCTCAGTTGTTCCGGATTGCGAAGTTTTCTCGTGAACCGAAAAATGATTGAAAAAATTTCGGTTTCACTCCGGAACGAAATAATACATAAAGTTCCGGTTACAGTTTTGTTCCGGTCAAAAATATCTTTTTTTTTTCGTTTTCGTTCTGTTCCGACACACTGTGTGTAGGCCAAACCCCATATGTGCGAAATGCACGTGACAGCGACGAGCGATGCTATGAGCGACGAAACGAGCCGTTCGCGCGACGTGTCGCATGGTCGATTTCGCGCGATCACTCGGTTTTTCAGATTTGGAATCCGTCGCTCGTCGCCCGGAAGTGCTGTGCTCAAGCAGCCAATAGCAAAACACTGGAACAAGATGCATCAGTGACGTATTGCTGATTGCCGCCACTTTCTTATTGATGCGCATCAACAACAACGTTCATCAACATGGCCAACGGCGACGAGCGCAACGTTGACATTGTTGAACGTGAACGCGGACCTCAGGGACGGGAACTACAAGTCCTGCGCCATCTGTGACGCGGCTTGGCGGCACGTAGCAGCAGTGATGGGATTGAAAAAAATACTGCAAGACAAGGATAACCATTTTATGTAGCATTATGCAACAAAACATTGTATTTAACATTGCATACCGCTGACAACGGGCCACTTTTGGTACAAGTAAACGCCCTCATGCCAGCAACAGTGGAGATCGCTCGCCGAAGCCATCGCGTGAATGGGGTTTGTCCATCCAAGCGACTGCTTGCGCGAAGATGATCTACGTCGTGTCGCTCGTCACAGTCGCGTGCATTTTCGCGTATATGGGGTTTGGCCTTGTGTGTGTATTACACATTGAGGCTAATCCTGGTTAAACACCCCAGAACCTTTAAGGTATTTAACATACACACACACACACTGAGGTATAAGACCTCTTCCTGGAGTACTGCCTAATGTCACTGCACAAAAAAAGATTACAGCAAGCAGCCCCTAATTGCAACTATGTACACTGTCGTCCTTTATGAAAGGGAACACGCGAGCGCGCGGCCTGAGCTCTGCTACGGCTGCCTGCAGTGCCATCAACCGACAGCGAAAGAAAGCGCACCCGCTTTTGGCGTCATCTATTGGCAAACAAAATAACGAGTCATGGCCGGTGGACAAGCGCTGCCAGATTACGCTCCCGCTTCGGTCGCGCAGTTAGCGATGCCGCCAAAAGCGGACGTGCTTTCTTCACCTCTCGGTTGATGGTGCTGTACGCTAGCTGCCACTGCGCGCAGGCTGCGCGCTCGCGTGTTCCCTTTCATAAAGGACGACAGTGTACACGCATACCTTAAAGCATACCAAGACATACACCATACATAGGAGCAGCCCATGTATGCGACAAAGAGGGACTTCAAGCACTGACCATAGCAATGTGTTGGCATAAACATCTGCAAATAATGGTGAGGAATTTTGCAGGAGATCGCTCGCCGAGGCGAATGTCAATATAACGGCCGTTTCTATGATGTCCGAACGTTTGTCAAAGCTTTAGTTCGCGGTTGTATGCGCTACATCGAAACTTGTATAGATATAGTGGCCCGTCGCAGGTTAGACGACTGTTTCAAACTGTTGGACCTGTCAGGTAACTCACGGCGCAGCGCTTACACACACATACACACTTCACGCAGCAACGAACAAGCGGCTGGGCGAGCCTGGACTACTGTGCGTTTAATCCATGCACCCATGCAGACGACACAGCCCTCTGCACCGCGTATGTTACATCGAACCCGTTAACTAGCGGTTGAATCGAACGTTCCCCATACAAACGAACATTCACACAAGTTATTAGTCGGGCTATCTCGATCGTAAAGTTGAATTCAGCGCAAGGCACATCCACGGCTTTGAACACGACAGGCTAAATAGGATATATGCTGATGGGTGTTCCAGCCAAGCTCAGCTAACTTTCGCAACTTGAATAGCACGGCTGTACACGGAGAAAGCATACAAACCAAAATTTACAATAAAAATCGCTTCTGTAGCTTGCTTAACTGACCGATCACGTAATTTCAATAAGTGAGCGTACGACACGTCCACACTTTTTTTTTTTTAATAACTACCGACGCTACACGTGTTCTTAAGGGTTTTAGTAGTGTAGTACATTTTCGAAACTGACATTACACATCGAACGCACGGAAGCTTGCCATTGCATAAATTGTAGGAAAGTGATTTGTTCTGACTGCCAGAATCACAGAACAAGCAAATAAGTTGTGACATTCATCGAGGCCAAAACGCGATTTACAGACGCAGGCGACGACTTGCTGGTTGGGCAAAAAACACACGTACTCACCGGCTTTGAGCGCGCATATATGCAACGCACCATTTCAATTTTAGCGCATACAGAATGCTTTTCTCCTTTATTTATCTTTTTATTCGAAGGCAGTTCATCTAAAAACAAATGTACCGCCAGCAATGTATAAGCTACCCACTACGGGCATTTAAAATTGCCTGGCGTTGCACACAACAAACCCAGTACTCCAATCACCAATTAGATAACAGGTAAAAAGCGTAAAAAAGTGAATTGTGGTCAATCACAAGCCTTACCACTTTTAAGTCTAATACTCCATCAGGTGCTTCTTGCAGTAACGTCACAAATTTCGTAGTTAACAAACCCAAGCTCTTCTCATGACGACTCGGTGCACATGCGTCCGCCATGTTTACAGCCGTACGAGGCCGTTAAGAGTCTCGTCTGCATCGGTTTTACGCGAGACCACAAGAAAGCTAAAGAGAGAAGGAGGATAGCTGAGGTACAGCCACTGTAGCTGAGGATAGCGGAGGCGGAGAGTAAGAGGGCGGTGAACGCGGAACGCGGGGAAAGCATGGAGGGGGCGGGGTGTCGGCGGTTTATAAGAACCGTTTTGTTACGGTGAAGTAGTCTTCTAGTTCACTGTATCTTTGTTGTGTTAGCTTAGTCCTATTTCTATTTGATGTGGTACAGGTGTTTTGTGGTGGGACGGTGTTTTTGTCCCAACTTCGACCGAAACCATGGAATACGTGTACCAACCCACGAAACACGAAACCTCTACAAAACCTTTTATAGAGGTTTTAAACGTTTTAAAGACGGTTTGTAGAGGTTTTGTGTTTCATCGCAGTCGCGGACCAGCTCGCCCACGAGCCGTGAATCGTGTATATTTTATCGAAACCCTGAAATTGGCACAAATGTCAGCACTGCTTTGGGATGATGTATGATGTGAGCAGCTCATTACCTCACAGTTCAGTCATGTCGCTGTTGACTAGAACGCCTTATTTGATTAAGTCTTCAAAGTTTGACAGTTAAGCCAGGTTAAGTCACAACTGAAAGGCTGGAGAAATGGAAGAGCCAAACTGGTTAGGAAATTTGTGGCTGGACGTGATTCAGCGCTTCGAGTTAAATGATGTGGCTTGCAACAATATTGAGGCAATCATCGAGCACTCCATGTGCTTGTCAGGCACAAAGGCACAATGCAAAGGGTGTTTTCTTTGATGAATAAGATGTAGACTGCAGAGGAGACGCAGCTGCCGCGCTTAACGCAATGCTTATTTTACTCAAGGTGAATGGGCATATGACGTGTGAGCAGTACCACGGACACATCAGCAAAAATGAAGGACTACTGAGGAAGGTTCATTCAAGCAATAAGTATTAGATGTGCTTGCTGGCCACTAGAAAGCCTGCAAGACAAGGAACTCCACACCGCATGGTGCAGAAGTCGAGGATGCCCCAGCCCCCCATCCCGCTTTGGTGTCTGAGGAATATGGTCACTTAACTAAACTCCGGATTGTGTTTCACTGCCAGAACTTTAGAAACGGTCATCGAGCCTCGTGTATTGTCCATGTGTACGACTATGCACAGTGCTGTTGTATATATAGTCTTGCGCTGGCATTTAACTATACGGTAGGGGTGTGCGAATATTCGAAATTTCGAATATTTTTCGAATAGTGTTTGCTATTCGACTCGCACTAGAATTTTACTATTCGAACTTCCCAAAAACAAATACAGTCAACGTCCGATTGAAAGTGATTCCTTCAGATTTTCAATATGCTTCACCTCATCACATCCCGGTGTTGCGGCAAAGCTGCCTTTCAAGCTCCGTTACGGTCGAACTTTGCTTAGACACAGTCAACGTCCGATTGAAAGTGGCCCCTAGATTTTGAATATGCTTCACCTCATCGCACCCTTGTAGTGCGGCAAAGTTGCCTTTCAAGCTCCGCTACGGTCGCAAATGTATTAACTCAAGAAAACGCTGGTTCCAAACATGGAGATGAAAGATGTGGCAGAGTTGGGGGCTCAATTAACGCTGTTTTGGGCCTGAAATTTGGGCAGGAAGTACGAAAAATCGGACGCCGAAGCTTTCTAGCATCCAAAATTTCAGAGGTTCTTATATATATATCGACGTCTACGAGGCAGATTTGGAACTCCGGACTTGAAGGGAGCACACCCTTGTCCGCCACATCAGTTCGGCTTCCACAGAAGTTGAAAGAGGAGGAGAGGCTGAGGAAATGGCATCTTTGCCTATCACGTGTAAAGTGTTGTCGGCAACACTTTGGTTGCACCAAATCATGTACATAAATAGAATTCGGCCTCTACATTGCCTCATTCTTGATAAGACAACTATGAAACACCATCCCACCGGTGCTTCATCAACATAGCGAAAAGAGACACTTTCATGTTGCTATCTCATAAGAATATGCTTATGAATCCTCTCCAACTTTTTTTTTCTGCAATTTCGCTTCGAAGTATTCGAAAAATATTCAATTCGATTCGCACTCACTTCAATATTCGAATTCACTTTGCACCCAAAATTTTGGTATTCGCACAGCTCTACTATACAGTGGAAGAAACAATGCAATTGATGTGTCAGATGTGACATGAATACGGCAGCACGTTGTGACAATATTGTGGCGTACACGGTGACTGCTCATATAGAAACATAAGCCTGCACACTTGCATCATATTGCAGTTAAAGCCAGACATTGCGCCACATGCCAGGCAAACATTACTAGAACTCAATACTTTCAGCCTCTACAGTATACAAATTGACAGCATCCATTTCAGTAGCTTTTTGCAAAACTCGGACAGAGTCATGGGTTAACGTGTCACAACGATGTAATGATGTTGCCAATGGCTCTGGTACCTTTGCTAGCCCAACCTCTTTACAAATGTGTTGGAATGGAAGTAAGCGACAAGAAGCAACATGGTGCTGCTTGTGGTCAGAACTACTGAACAACATTAGGTCCATATGACGTCCACAAGGTGCAACCAACAGAGAAGATGCCATTATAATTTATCGCTACCTGCACTATAATAAGTATGCATCCTGCACTTTCTAGCAGACATGACACTGAATATGGTGTCCATACAGTAAAAGCCCGTTAATTCGAACTTACAATTAATTCAAACTGATGCCCTCGTCCCGGCACAGCCCTGTGTATTTCTATGGGGGGAAAGCTCCCGATAATTCGAACGTGACGGTATCCTGAACGGTTAATTCGAACTGGAAGCCCCTGGTTTTCATTGCTTCTCGCAGAAGTCGGCTCTAGTGATCACAATGTGTTGCAAAACCAAACCACACCAAATTTACTAGACATGCAAAACAACGAAACAGCAGCATTTTTCAGCAGGTGAGAATTCGGACGCTGCACTGGAGCTCTTGGGCAAGCTGCAAACAATGTTCATGGAGTCGCGACAGAAAAAACGCAAGCAGCTGCTAATTACTGATTACTTTTAATTTTGATTGCGTTCACTCTGCCATGTAAGTAAACTTGTTTTGGAGTATAAATACCATGATATGTTTCACATTAGGGCTCACTGCTTATTGAATGCATGTCGGTGCTTGTTTCTGGTGCATCACTGACTGGGAACAAATAATTTTGTTCGCTGTTAGAGCTCCATGAATTTAATTTATGAAATCACTTGCTACAAACGCACCTAGTTTGCGATAACGAGTCCAGAGGTGGCTTCTTTGGGTTCTGCCCGCGCTGTGGGGTACGATGTCCATTCACTGTGGCACCCGCCAGCTAATTAGAACTCCGCCTAATTCAAACAATTTTGGAGTCCCCTTGAAGTTCGAATTAACGAGCTTTTACTGTATAACAAGCACATGCTATGGATGTGCCCAAGAGCATCAGAGCCACTCAGAACAATGAGCTCGACACCAACCAAGAACATCGTTGGAACTGGAAGGGCTGGGTCAAGCTGCCAAGGATGGAGAAAATGCCATCAAGCTTCTCGTCAAACATTAAATATGTGTTAGCCAAACAACAGTGAGCTCTAGGCAATGGTTCTTTAGATCTTTTTTTTTCCTTGTCTCTCAACCACATCCGTTAAATGTATCACGTTTTCACTATGCAGTTTTGCAGTTAACCAAACCTGCCGAAGAAAAAAGGCGCACCTTCATTTGAATGTTAAAGGGACACTAAAGGCAAATAAAAATTTATGTCCAGAATGAAAGCTCAATGTACAACAACTTCTAAAACGGCAATATTATCAACAGCAGTGCCCTACTTACCGAGAAATTAAGCTAAATGTATCACATGATGAGCGCCACGAGTGGGAGATTTTCGAAGTGATCCCGATGACGTATCAGAGTCTGCCTACAATAAATCACCAGTAATCAAACTGGCAGCAATAAAAAAAGAACCTTCCGTGCATCAAAAGACGTAATAAAATGCTGTTTGTTCATTTCCGTTAGATTCATGGAAAAAAGAACCTCTGTGGCTTTGCCATGGGGAACAGCGCGCGTGATTCAAAGGTTCCGTTTTCGCCGAACTGCGCTTCGCCCGGCGCCCTGCTTCGCTCACGCGGTCGTGTCTAAGTGGTAGTTTCGGGATCGCGTACTGCCGCGTGTGTTTTGCGCGCTCGTGAAAGTCGCTCTGACATAAAGTTCGACAAAATGCCGCATGCAACCACGCTGGCACTACGAGCCCTCAGCAGCATACCACGTTCATCGGGGCTCAAGTCGCTGAATTGGAGCCCAGCGTCGCGAGCCAATGTCTCGTTGTCACGTTCTCCGTCCACATCTATTGCGGCGATTGCGGCAAGCTTCGATGGCTTCGATGGCCGTTGTTGCTGCTGTGGATCCCACTACTTTCGCTCTGCTGCTACTAGTGTCGGCGGCCGCGCAGTAAAGGCGGGCAACGTTGGGCACGGCAGCAGTGACGTATGAAAGTCTGATTTTAGGCGGGTGATTTGAAGTGCGCTAACGCGATGCGGACCACTAAAACGTGATTTTATTTCAAAATAAGCACTTCCTTGGCATAAAAGTAGCACTACGAGGTTTCTGAACCGCTATTTCAACAATCAACGTCGACTTAATATTTGCCTTTAGTATCCCTTTAAGTACTCATGGTGCCATGAGTATGTAAACACAAGTGAGATCTATCTAGCACAAGCACTTAAACCCACTTAGATGTTCCCCTGTGGCCTGAAAAATGCAATCCAACCATCTTGTAAATAGGCGACCTCGTTTGGTCTTACCTTCCACATTGGCTAGCATTTATTTTTGCTCCAATGAACCGGTAGCCCATATGACATGGCCAAAATAAGAAAGGTTTTGTTTTAGTAGAGTTACTGTATATGCTTCCTATGTGCCCAAGGGGAGTATATGGAATATTTACGTACGCGACCAAATTAAGAAAGCTTCAGTTTTATTACCTTTGCTTCAAAAGAACACTCAGCATTGATCTCCCTTATGACTAAGATGTTTGTTCATCTGGCATTCAGTAAGATACTTGGAACTCTATACCAGCACCACAGCTGAAAAGAATCTAACCTACTTTCTTTTAAAGTTTCACTAGGTCCATGACTCGCACTCGCACTGCCACAGTAATGTACGAGTGGTTTTCATTAAGGTTGTGTCACAAGAAAGACCAGGATGTTAACCATAGCAGATTTTCATTTTGAAACTAGCAGCTTTGTTTTTCATAATCTTTGAGAGTCAGCCAATTAATTTTTTTTTTCCTAGTGCTATTTATTGCTGAATTTCTCTGGCAGAGTTGTCATTTTTGTCTATTTTGGACCGCAGAAAAACACAATGTTCTACGTAGTCTCTTACATTGTTATTTATCTGAATCATATGTTTTTCACCTGTTGTAATAACTTTTGTCTTTTATATTTAGAAAAATACAAACCTTCTCACTTATACAAAAAAAAAAAAAGAGGGTTTTCAAATCCTTTATACTTCCCGCTGCTAAAGTAGTTATGTCTGCATACTGTAAACTGGTTACTTTTCTTTCTCCAAATGTTACTACTGTACCCATCTTACACATCACAGTTTGAGTACATATTCTGCGTATAAAACAAGTATTGAAACAGATCTAATACAGCCTTGCCTCACTTCTTTTTGAACCTTAAACCCATCTATGTTGTCTGTCTGAAGTACCTTTTGTCTGGTGTATGGGTTTTTTAGTAAAATGATGGGAATTACAATTTTCCTAAAGTACACCCAGATCTTGTATAGTAGTAAACAGTCAAAAGCTTCCTATATTCAATGAATCAATAATACAAAGGCTTTTAGTATTCTTTACATGCTTCCATCAACAATGCCATGTTTTCAGTGCTGTCTCTGGTATACTGTACCCTTTTCTGAAATTTCCTAACTCTTTTACAATACCTCTTTCCATGTCTTTTAACCATTTCTGACTACTTAGAGGAGTTTACTTACGAAACAGTAAGGCAATGGTTCTATAATTTAAACATTCTTTTGCATTTCTTTTTTATGCAGTGGGATGAGGAGTAGCATTTGCTGCAGGTGGATCTAGCCTTCAGTGGGATGAAAATGGATCTCTTGCAGTCTATTGGGTGTTCTGCAGTCTTTCAGATTTGCTCACATAGTTTAGTGATGGTCTTCATACTTTCTGGTAAAAATTTCTTAACGCTTTTAAAAGGGATGTTGCCTGCTTATCCTGAAGGTAGCTGCTGTAAAGCCCATCTTATTCTGTCCAAAAGTTTGTTCTAGTTTTTATTTGATGTCTACACAAAGCTCTTCCTCAGTTTTATTTTAGAGCACCAGATGTTATGAGCTCACAACAGTTGATTTTGGTGGCGTAGTTGTCCGCCGCCACTAGTGTCCATTGCAGCTATTGCACACAATGAGAAAGAAAACCAGGGTTCAAGCAATAATCGAACCCAGGCATTCTGCGTGGCAGTCGAGTATTCTACCACAGAGCCACGATGGTGCTTGAAACTTTTTCGGGAAAAGACCCTACACAGGCGCCATGTCAGGCGAACACGTTAACAGATTTAATACAGCGCGTGGCAGGAGAGCAAAATAATACCATGGCTTTACGCACTGTGGATTGCGTAATGAGTGGGTGGTCTAAAGCTTCCCACCCATTACAAAGGGCTCAGACGTAAATCATCATCAGCCACAGCATAACCAAAATGTAAAGATAGGTAGGGTCGCATATTGCGTTAAAGGTGCGCAGTGGTACCTCGCTACTTCGCAAAATGGACAATTCTGGCATAGTGGGTACTTCCCTAGTTCGAAAAATGACGATGATTACGGCAAAGTGGGTACCTCACAATTGTATGCGTAGAATAGCTGCCTTAAAAGAGCAACAAGGTCTATGAAGGCCACTCTTCCAGCTTTACTCGTTGACTGCTTCACATGAAACCGATTCCCATAACGCGTGGGATCTGCCAAATTTTTTTCAACGGATGATTACTGAAATCCTTCATGGCTACAAGTGCAAATACTTGGTTGTGCTACATTGAAGACATTGTTGTCCTTTCTTGAGATTTTCCAACACACCATGTTGGACTTCGTGCGGTTATCACATGCCTCACCTCTGCTGGCCAGCATAAAGACGTCACATTTTGCTGCAGGCAAGCTGACAATATGAGGACATCATCTGCTAGGAGGGTGTCCTTCTTCTGTTGTAGCAAACGGACAGTCTGATAGCAGGATTGCATCAAAAATTTTCTTCAAATTATTCCTCATTGGCATGCCATATCATTTGCAATTCTATCAGAGTGACACACTTCAAGTGCACTACCATAAAATCCCGAGCAAGCACCCTCCCCCCCTTCGGTGAAGAATAATCCGACAAGATTTGGAGGGTGGGCTCTTGCTCGGTCATGGGTCAAAATTAAATATAGCGGCGGATGCGAAGCATAAAGAATGCATAGCGTGCTTCTGATGAAATGCATTATTGAATGTGCATGCATTCACTGTATTTATCCGCCTATGTCGGGCTAATAAATACAGCGAATGAAACAGTGAAAATGGCGGGAGGAGAGAAGGGGGCACATATTTCAACTCGCTTTACAGGCTGACCTCTCCTCCTTTCTATTCATTAAACGTTATCTTCTTCTTCATTCTTCTTCATGTGTGGCTGTGAACATACTTGTATACTTGACATATTTCTGCCTCACAGGCTTGACCCATCAGAGTGCACATCACTGCCTGTAGCCTCTTAAAACACTAAGGAAGGCCGTCAGCTGGCCTGCTCATTCACGACAGAAGACAAAGGGCTCCAAAAGATCCTTCGTGATGACAACCAAGCTCCCTACACACACCAGCCAGACTTTTTAGTCCGGCTGATGCACCACTGGCCTGTTTTCTAAACTCCTCGCCAGATACTGCATTCCCTACTACATCGTACATGCACACTATCATCTAGATCTTGGAGTCGGTCCTACTGTCCACTGACTGAAGATGTGAAGTCGAGACAGTGCATGTCCAGAGTCTGAAACCTTGTTATACAACCCGACTGTCCTCTCGTCCCTTTGGATTGTCAGGATTTGTCCTTCTCCAGGGGCATTTGTAGGAAAGAATACTCATGCCCAAAGGGCATGCCAGTATTCTTTGCTGCAAATGCTTTGCTCTTAATCAGAGAGACATTCTTTGTTCTTAATCAGAGAGACTATTCTTTGCTCTTAATCAGAGCGACAATGATGATAGCATGCCCAAAGGGCACACTATCATCATTGTCTCTCTGATTAAGAGTACTAGCTCACGCTCTTGGTGGCTGATGCTCAGTTTAGACAGGCACCATTCTGAAATTGAAAATAAACCGCATTACATGACATTTGTTTCAAACGTTTGCAGAGTGAAATTCTTTGGGAGAGATGATTAGGAATGTTACAAAAACTGACCACAGAAATTCGATTGGAATGCACTACAATGAAAAAGTTTCCTATTTTCTGCTGGCAACAACAGCCTAGAAAATTTGATACATGTACACCACATGTGACATGGCAGAATTACATCAGGCACATTGAAATTAATAAAAAGAAAAAGAACAGTGCATCATGGATGCATCTGCTTGTGTGAAACAAAGTGCACACTGAGTTAACCCTTTACAGGGCATAATGTTATGAACAACACACGCCATCTATTGAAGGTGGCATTGTCATTTCTATCAGCTTCTTATATGTACAAAGTCTGAGCTCTCTATTAACGGTTTTCGAGAAAAAAGTGGGACGTGTCACACTGACATGTGTCCCACTGCCCTATGAGTGTATCTGAAAAAGTGGGACATGTGTGTCCCACTGACCACTGAAAGACAGTCGTTTCAGAAAAAAAGTACTTTTATTTTTTTATGTGAACTTACTGCTGCCTTACAAACCACAAAGGACAGAGCCTACAAATACCTACTCTATCACGAAAAAGTCAACGAAATATCTATTGTGCATCCACTTGCTAACGGCACTCGAGCAGCAGATGTGGGTACTGGGCATGCCTGCAACAGTCTAATTTTTGTCCGTGGAGGAAGCTCTTCCTCCACAGGAAGAGACTTTCCTGCGTGAAGCAGAATGAAGATTGGATACTGCAATTAGTTGCACACAATGTTATACTGGCTACGTTCTCGAAAATATATTGCTAAAAGGTTGTGAATATTGTATTGCACAAATTTTTGAGGAAACTGTATGAGTAGGAATGAGACAGCACATTTAGGAACTCGTGAGTATGAAATAAACTTTTCAAGCTTACTGCTCGTGCTGAATCGAGTGGAGAGCGTGCCAAAATCTGATGAAAAAAGGATACAGCGCGTGCAAGCGGAATGGTTCGTTTGGAACACGTGAAAACAACAACCAAAACCGCTTTCTAGAACATCCCCGCGATCGCACTAAAAATCTGAAAGCAATAGATTCAGTGGTTTTGATCTAAAAAATTGGAACATGGCCAAGAAAAAAGTAAGACATACGATTCCCACTGCCCCAAAAGGTTGAGGAAGCCCTGCAATGAAATTTTACAAGCCGAGTTTCACGTGGCAACCTCTTCCTTGCATGATTCTGAAGTGAATGCAAAAGGAACTAGCAAGGTTGACGCAAGAAAACCAAAGTGCTGAAAAACATACAAATTCAAAATGAAAGCAGACGACAATTACAGGCACACCTTTTCACGTTTCATTCACATAGCATGGTGGCTCTCTCCTTCCAGTCAAAATGCATCTTACATAATAATGTGGTACCGAAGTTTACCTAAAGCCACCACCACATTTTTTTGGATGGCATCATTATGGGCTACAATAACCACATGGGCCATAACGCTGACAGCTGAGCACTACAATGACTTCAGCAGATACTACAACCAGGCTGAGAGTACCCATAAGGAAATAAATGGTTTTCTCCTAATGCAGAAATTCAATGCAAGACTGCAGTTCGCATAGCATGTTGGGCAGCACTGCTTGTCTCGGTTTCACACAAAAGCAAACTGTTATGCATGAATGTGCGTCTTTCTTGTTCCCCTGGGAAGCATAAAACATGTTTCTATTTTTAAAGTCATGATAATAAGCACATCGCAAGCATGCACAGTACATTCTTTAATCCAGGCCAATGAACATTTGCAGTTTAATATGTCATGTTTGTTGCCAGAAATTATTGAGATCCAATCGCTTTCATCTTGCCACTTTTACTGGCGAACACAATAAAAGCAGCATGCATCATTTGGGGCACAGGGTCCCTTTAAGAGCCACAGCATCATACATAATTTTGAAGGAATACATACTTGTTTATGTTTGTGACTTGTGAAAGCAAACTGATAGGTAGCACAAGGGTGAGATACACTTACTCAATGGCAGGTGACTGTTTGCCATTAGTGACCCCCTTTGTCGATTTTTCTGGAAGCCAGTTGTCTATGCGACAGTGGCACTGCACCAGAATTGGTACACTCAATCTCTCCATGTAAGCGGTAACATATGCTGTTGCTTACACCAACATTGAACCGCTTTGTTGCGAACCAATAACTGGTATTGCAAATTACGATGTGGTTGCTGACAGTCTTCAGAGAACATAATTTCGGTTATGTGTTCAGTTCTGGTACTGGTTCGGCTTGATGTCCTACATTTAAACCCATTGCTCTAAACTGATAACATATTTTTTCATTTGAGTTCAGGCGTGTTTCGAGAAAAGTGATTTGGGTTCAGTCTCGCTTAAAATTACAGTTTGGGTACAGTTTTTGGTTGGGGTTTGATGCGACACCCTGGTGCTGCTATAAACAATGCATGGGCAAATAAGTTGTGAAGCAGCTTACAACATGTCGACTCATACGCACAAGTATGATGCCCACATTGCCATCCTGAACGAAGAATTAAGACCCGCTCAAGGTTCCTTTCAGAGCAATAAGTTACAATGGCTCTGATTTGTCAGGCTACGTTAATGAAAACCTCTTAAAAGCGAGTGAATGCGAGCCAGTTGGTAAGAATGCATGGTTACAATAAACAGCGCGAAGAAGACGCGGACAAGAAAGAACAGCGCTAGTCCCGCAGCGCTAGAGCAGCGCTAGTCCCGTGTTTTTTCTTGTCCGCGTCTTCTTCGCGCTGTTTATAACCATGAAAACCTCTTGCCAGGGGCATAGATAGTATTTTATTTTCAGGAATTGAGGGGGTGGGAGGGCAGTATAATCACTATGTATGTACATCCTTGAGTGTATGTGTGCGTGATCACACCCATCCAAACAATAATTTCAGAGGTGATTCAAACCCGCCCTTTGGCTGTGCTTGTACAATGGTAAAAAAAAGTCACAGTTTCGCCGCAACGGCGAAGCAATGAATGCAATAGCAACAAATTGGAATCTAACACGAAGAACGGAAAGCAGCTCGAAATTGCCAGTGCGTCGTTCGAGCCCAAAGGACGCACGAAAAGAACGCACACAGGACAAGCGCAAACTATCATGCGTCACAGCTCGATACTTGAAGTGCACTGCTAAAACATAAAGCAGGATGCACGAAACGAACGAACAGGTACACACAGGACAAGCGCGAACTAAATGTCGCAGTTGTTACTTATTTCTGTTTGAACAGCGCGCTCCTTTCACAAACGTGGCCGTTGCAGTGAGCGAAAGACCTTCGTTGCGCTCCTCGCGCCATCTCGCTAGCAATGAAGAAACGCTTATAAGCGCCTGCCGTCTCTCAGTCCGGCCAGCGGTAAAGGGTGTGTATATAATGCTCACCGTTAGCTCCCTAGAGGATCAGCGTTTCGTGGCGTAGTGGCTAGCGCCACAGGCTGCGGAGCGAGCGGTCCCTGGTTCGATTCCGCACTTCGGAAGCATTTTTCTAAATTATTTTTCTTTGGGACTTTCATATATATATACATACTTATACATATACCGTGAATGACGGCGACGGGTACGGACAAAAACCAGCCGAGACTGTCCATATAATTGCTATCGCAATAAAATATGAGACGGAACAAAGTATTACTGATGATGTGTGGATTTGTATAGTATATGTGAATGCATAATCAATTCACGTTCAGCACATTGGTTCGGCTGCTCTGCCTTTACAATAGACTTCTTAAATTGTTTCTTATAGTGCTGATAGGGCTATTCTCATACTACTTGTGTAGTGACTAGCTTGCTGTTGAACATGATCACAGTATCACGTTTGCACGGAACATATTGTTCTTTTTTTTTTTTTTAAGGTGTACCCAGGAACTATCTGTGGGTCTGTATTGAAGCCCAAGAATGGCCTGAATGTTTCCTTGCTACCCTATACTATAATATCCTGTGCATGTTGCTAATAAACAACCTTGTATAATGCAAGCATTATCGTCTTTCATTAGAGGATGCAGAAGTTGTGCAGACAATAAATTAATGCAATTAATGTTGCAAATAATATGACAGCACATGTGGCTAAATGTCCCATCCCAGCTCGTCTTTTCCACCACATGAGCTTTCGTTTCATCATCCATTTAAGCAGCTATGCTAGAAGGCAAACCCTTTCATGCATGACATCACTGAACCCATCGCAAGGTTTATTTAGCTGATTATCTTGAGAATTGTGGTGAATTGGGCCTGTTGATTGATCATCTCAAACACTTCACAGCGCAGGAAAAACAAACACAAAGAAAACGACACCAGACAACATACGAGCGCTCGTATGTTGTCTGGTGTCGTTTTCTTTGTGTCTGTTTTTCCTGCGCTGCGAAGTGGTTGAGATGATTATCTTGGTTTTGTTTGAAATAAAATACAACAACTGGCCAGCTGTGTATGTCATTGTATGCATTTTCCATATTTTTCTAGCCTCTGTTGACCTTTTGACCACTTTATTGCTGTACTGTACATTTCTTAAATGAAATGTAGTAGCAGATGGTCAGCCACCTGGGCCTTTTTTTTTTGTAGGCATTACTGCCCTCTGTGCACTTGTAAACTTCGGTCCTCAATACATGCATGAATTATATGTTGCACTGTACATCACCGCTGTGACAAGAAGAAGTAAGGTGGTTTCGCTGAAGTCGTATTTGATAGTAAAATAAGAACACCAAGGGATAGAGTATTTGAATTATCAAGAAAGTAATGAGATCGTCAAATAATCATTCTCGTGGGGTGCTCGCAGGACTGTTGGGCCACTTCTGTTCTGCTTTATGATAGGAGACTGTACCAACAAGACAAAATGCCTAATCATACCAACTCAAAAAGGGTGTGCAATTTGCTGATGATGCTTCAATATTACAGGAGCCATATGGAAAACACTGACTTCAAACTGTTAGCATAGGACCATTATTGACCTACCCACTACACTTACGTTACATTTTTCACATTTAACTACCACAGCTGAAGGAAAAAATTGGCTTAATGGGCTAGTAAAGTATGGCTGATATTTGATTTTGTACCTCATCTATGACAAAAACATTAGCATGCCAATGCCCCAGCTCAACTCCACATTCCACAACAAGTTCACAAAGTTGTCATTGGGAAGAAGCTATATGCACACAGCTTATGCTTAATAGGGCAAGGCGTACAACACTGCCGCAGCTCACACGCATTTCAGTATTCACTTGAATGTTGTCATTCCGCATCATGACTGTGTGAATGTAAAGTGTGAAGGCACACATTACATCCACATAATCAATGGAAAAACAAACAAAATACGTACTGGAAAACAAAGTGCCGAAATTCCTCATGGAGTTTCACACCACTCCTAAATCAGGATAACATGGCTAATTTCGGGAAACATACTATAAAATAGCTTGCTGATTAACTTGGCAACCAAGAAAGAAGACATCACAAATTGTGTCACAAGTTGTCATGAGTGCCACCTAGTTGAAGCCAAGGCCATGCCTTGGGCCAATAACATGGTCTTGCCCAGAGTATTACACTTTGTTGTGGTTGTTCTCGTTTATGTAGCTGGAGTTAAAGCTAACAGAAGTGTTCCTTCTGGCCATTGAGGTATGAACACATTTTGACGCTTCCAAAGCCCTACAGATTTCAGCTCAATTACATTTGCAGCCAGGTTCCCTTTGCAGAAACCTCTAGAATTCATAAATTTGAAGAGTGATAAATTATTTGAATTTACTGAAATGATTATGCCCCAAATACATTGCCAGCTAGAAATGCACCTTAGAAGGAGGCGTTGTGCATATCACAACAGATTATAGAGGCCTTAGATTTAGATTGAAGCCCATATTTTAATGCATTTGGCACTAGACCATGCCAGCCAGCAGAATATTAGTTCGACACAGGGAATTGCATTGATTTAAGGGTACCTTTGAAGGCTTCCCAGAAGACACCGAGATATACAATGATCTTGAAAAAGAACTGCTACCTTAGATGTAGCACAAACATTCTTTAATGAACAAGTTTCGTGGATTGGGGTCCAAAAAGGGCACTTCATCCAAACATGCCGACCATACTGTGTTGTGAACACAGCCAAACAGAAGATTTTCTCTTGCCAAAAACTCAAGGGGGTTGGGGGGGAGTGAGAGAGCTGAAACAGCTACAATTTGTCATGCATTATCCATAAGACATCCAAGTGGGTGGAGAGGTCCGACATGTTGACCCTCCTCTCCCAAATAAAATCCTGAATATGTGCCCTCAGTGCTATCATATATTCTCCTCACTGAGGCTTAGACAGTCGGGGTATTTAATGATCCATATCGTCAGAGTGAAAAGAAGATGAGGTTAGCAACAGGAATGTAGCAATGAATGGGTTGTACCAAAGAAATAGTGAAGCCGTCAGATGAGTATATACAACAGCTGTTTGTGGTGGCATTTTTAACACAAAAAAAAACAACAGAAATTTTGTGTTTTCAGCCACAACAAGGTGTCTTGTGAACAATCTAAACAAACATTATAATTTTTACGCTTCATATTTGCATGATTTTGAAAATATCTCATAACCTAGCATCTCTCGTAAGGCACGACTACTCCACATACACAAAGCTTTCAATGCATGTTGTAATGAATCGCATTACAACAGGCAACAAGCTTTTTGTTCTTTGCTGAAACTTGTAATACATTAATTTTTTCATTGTATCGAGCTCACTTTGACATTTTAAAGATCAAACAGGAATTGGTAAACAGCAAAGTAAAAAGTACGTCACCAACCCGTGCGCTATCATACACCCGCGCTCAATCATAAATAGCACTGACCAGTCAATCTATCTACTACATTACAACCTATATATCTACAATTGAACTTGCAAGGTTGGTACTTCTCTGGCTGTTTGTAGATAACGTTGCAGCATCACAGCGTGCAATGCCACTGCCACTGTATGCCTTTTCTTCACTGTAATAAAAAGTTCGTGCACGTTTGTGCCCACATTCCTGCAAGCTGTCAATAGCATAAATAAAAGATTGCCATAGCGCCGAATGCAACCGAGCGATACGAGTTGTATGTGGTAACAACAATGATAACAACAAAAAGTGGTGCGCGTAGAATCCCCCGAAAACAGATGACAGCGGTGACGCACCACATGTGGCTGAAAAACACGATCTGAGAATGCAAAAGCCTCGTTTTCATCATAAACGCGGCGGCTTGAACCCACATGTTCAAGAACATGCCAGCGTCGTCTGCTGTTGCTAATGGTTGCTGACCTCGAAAACTGTAGCTCCGCAGAACGGTTGCCAGCCTGAACAGTCGTCACGTCGTCCAACCAGAATGCGCACCAGAGCCGCTCAACTGACACGAGCAACATGGTAACATGTAGAGAAAGCCTTGCTCGGCTGTTGGCTGCACACCGATGACTTAAATCGCTTACGTCGTCATTACGTTGGCGAAGTGGGCGTAGTCACAACGAGCGACTACGCCCACCTTGCTCCACGGTGGAGAATGACAGGGGGGCTGAGCGAGAAACCGGAACCAGCCAACATGGCTGTGAAAAGGTTGTTGTATCCTCTGTAACTTCCTTATTGCAACACTTATTTGCAAAATTCTTGCAGCAGCATGGTCACATCGTACAAGCGTGCACTTATCTCTTTACTAATTTTAGACCTCGGGGTTGTTTACTGACCCTTTTTAAGTGCACATTAAAGAGCCATACGTAGTCAATTAATCCAGAGCCCACCTTCTGCTTTAGCATCTCTCATGGCATGTGTACGGAAATTAAAACATAATTCAATTCACAACCATTCAACAGGAGTACAAATAATCTAAAAATTTTTAATTGGAAAACTTTGGCACAAAACGTAAATGAACACATCAAACGACTAATATCACAGGCATAGTCCTAGCTCGGACTATGTGAAAACATCAGAACGCCGCTGTTATCTTGATACCACTTCAGCTCCACTTTCACCTTCTCTAAAGTGCTTTTCAAGAGGGCCAATTCATATGCCATGCTAGACAGCCTTTCATCCTTTTCTTTCAGCTCTGCTCTTAATTCCTTGATCATCTGAGGGGGGGGGGGGGATGGAAATGCAAGGAAAAAAATTATCAAAATGATAGAAAAGCATGTGTATATTAATCTTCCACATATATTTAAAGATGTAGGGTAAAGTACAGAGGCTTGCAAAACTGTGCTATTTTTTACCGTACTCACTCGAATCTAGGCCGGCCCCAATTCTAAGCCGAACCCCAAAATTCGCAAGGTCAGAAAAAAAAAAAAAAACTTAATCATTGCACTCGAATATACGCCGACCCCAATCCCCCTCCCACTTTCGCACATCGTTTTTTCGAAAAAACCATCGGCTTAGATTCGAGTAAATATGGTAAATATATTGGACAAGAGGAGAAAATGTCCCACAATCATGGCTTTTGTTACCTAGAATGCAGCTCACACTCCCCTGTAGTGTGGCAGCCCCATTAATTGCACAATTGCTTTCCTGTAGTTATTGACCATCTCAGCTGAGACAAAGTTATCCATAACATTAATTCATAAGGCTAACAGCAATAAAGGTAGCTCTGAAGGTAAGAACATGTATGATGGATAACACCGAGTGCAATGTAGGTTAAATTCTGACAGCGTGTATATGTAAAGCTTCATGTGCACCAACGTGAAACACTTTTGCAAAAGTTCGACAACAGAGGAAATCAAGTTCAGCACCATGGACAACAACCTTATAGGCGACATTGCTGAGGCAGTGCGCAACTTGTATGGCCTGAAATACCAGTAGAGTTGTTTTTCAATAAGGCCACGATGGCAGACTCATGCCCAGACACACAAGCAGTTACTAGCACTGTAGTGAATGTTGCGGTGACGCTAACTATAGTCACGGACAACTTTTCTTGGCGTCGAAGAGAAGGCTACAGAGCCGAACTACGCGTGTGCTACCGCTGAAAAATATCCCACGATTGCGTCAGTGTTTTCTGCGTAAGAATAAAAAACAACAATGTTACCTTATTTTCTAAGGAGCGCTGTTTGAAAAGAGGGTCAGCACGCACCAAGGATATATTTATACAGTAGACTCTCGATAATTCAAACTTGGTGGACCTCAGGATTTTATTTGAACTATCCGAAGTTTGAATTATCAGAAGTTCTCATAAATATGACATAAATATGAACCCACCAACTAACAATGCGATGTTTATTGTTTCTCAGTGCCGCAGCAACATCATAGACTGCTCTGCAGGATTGCCAGTAAAATTTTTAGACATCAGTGATAATACTGGTACTCGTTATGATACAAGGCACGCACAGCTGTGTAATTAAAGGGATGAAATGTGTTGCGTCCCACGACAGTTGCTAGCCCCTTGTAATTCTTAGGACGCTTTCTCGCATGGCATACTGCGGAGAAAGTGACTTTAAGAAATGTTTGGCATGCGATAGATCTAAGGCCAGACCGTAGCGTTTTTTTTTTCCTCGGTCAGCACGAAATTATTGGTGCGCAAAGTTCAGCTAGTATGGCCGTTTTGTAGGCAGGCAATCGGCTTTATTTGCACCTGTTAGTAACAGAAAAACGTGAATGTTCAGCTAGAAGCAACAAAGGCAGCAGATATTTCCAGACATGGACAAGCAAAAAGTTTGAATTAACCGAATTAGTGCAGTGAGGCCGTTTGAATTAAGCAGCTTTAAAATACATTGAAAACATAGTGGGCCAACCAAAAATTTAAGATTTGTTTGAATTAACTGATAGTTTGAATTATCGAGAGTCTACTGTATTTGTTTTACTTTATGCATCGTTATTTCACGTTTTTGCGCCTGTGAAAACGTCGCACCTTTTACGTGCACCTTACAATCAAAATGGAGTCTTCGTCTTCAGGTGAGCGCTCGTCACCCTCCAGCTTTTCCGATGACTCTCTGAAGGAGCTTGTGACGAATTTCACTAACACATGGCTGTCTAAGCCTGAGACGGCCGCTCAAATAATCAAACGGCCGTCACAGGAGATATGGAAGGTTCACAAACCAAAACTAAATTCGAAAAGCGCGCCGAACCGGACTACTACGCGGAGCTGTACATGTGCAGCAGCTCCGCCCCCATAGCCTTTCCTTCATTGCCAAGAAAAGTTGTCCGCGAGTATAATGAAAGGCACTGGTATGCTGTTTGCTATAGACATGATGTTAAGGTGGTACCGACAACATTTTTAGAAGGCGATTTTACTCTGCCATACAAATCTCCTGTATGCAGAGATGGCTCTGAGCAAGTGTGAAGCTCAGCAAATGCTGATAAGATATTTTATTTTAATATTAAAGTCGATTTTCCCATGGCGCACCTACCGACATCGACACTAGCTTGATGTCAGGCTAGAGTACTAATTCTGGTGACTTCACGCAGCAGCCTGGCTAGTTGTGATGACGCAAGGCACTAAAACTTGCAAACTGGCCACTTGTGCGTCACCAATGGAGCCAGGGTGCAGAGCGGCCATGGAAACGTCACAATATCTTGTGCAAGCATGTGATGAGAAGCTCATACTGTGCTGTCACATCAGGATACAGTAAGAACCGAAATGCGCTTCTAAAAACACACTGTAAGTACTTTTTCAGGGTGCCCTCATGCTTAGCAGTACATATTCTAGGCTCCTGAGGGCTTGGCTTTTCATTTGACACAAAAAACAACAACGGAAAATAATTTTCATGTCAGTACTCCTTTAATAAAGTTGATGTGCTACTCTAGCTTTTTGAAAAAGCCTTCTGATGTGCTCAATGGTTGTGCTAAATCAATCTACAAGAAGTGTGACATTTAAAGGGGCCATGACACCCAATGTTCGACCATAATCTGTGTTATGTGGATTAATCCTTGTGCATTCACAAATAAGCTGGCGAAATTTTAGCGCAACTGGTCGAGAACTTAATTTATAGTCGAATATTTTTATAAACACGCGAGCGGCCCGAGTCAGGCAACACTGGTGCACTCGTGAGCCGCAATGTAACAAGCAGCTAGCTGTGCAAGCGTCTGCATTGCGGCGAACGATATTGTTTCGTGGTCAGCTGCACGTGATATCGAGATATTTTAGCTTTCTTCAGCTTGGCACTGAAATCAAACGATTTGCAGCGGCTCAAACTTTGGTAGAAGACGACGGCTCCGTTCTGTGCTGCACGTGACGTCACACGCGCCATGGTAAAATGGCAGTCGCCGGCGGTGGGCGGAGTTTACAACCGGCGACATCTAGGGCTTGTTTTGCACTGATGATATTCTGACGACGCAGCAAGTGATGGAAAGGAAAATGATAGGTGTAACCTTAAGAGACAGGAAGAGAGCAGAGTGGGTCAGGGAACAAACGGGGGTTAAGGATATCATATTTGAAATCAAGAAGAAGAAATGGATATGGGCCGGGCACGTAGCACGTCAGCAGGATAACCGGGTAACTGACAGGATTCCAAGAGATGGCAAACGCGTGAGGGGGAGACAGAAAATTAGGTGGGTAGATGAGATTAAGAAGTTTGTAGGCATAACGTGGCAGCAGAAAGCACAGGACCGGGTTGATTGGCGGAGCATGGGAGAGGCCTTTGCCTGCAGTGGGCGTAGACAGGCTGATGATGATGATGATGATTCTCTTACGGCCCACTTTTGAAATCTGTATTGGCATAATAGACCCTCTACTTCTAATTTTTGCTGAAAACCACAAATCTTTGGGCGACTGTGTCATGGCCCCTTTAATATTATCATAATACAGAATTCGTAGACAAGTTTAAGTGGTGTACTTCAGATAAGGAAAAACCTTTTTAAATAATAGTATTAATAACTTCTGGAGTTTTACGTGCCAAAACCAGCAAAACTTTTTTTAAAGGGGTGGTGCCATCAAATTTCGAGGCTATAACAAGCCTGTTGTGGGTTTCCTCTGTACGCAAGGACATTCCACACGAAGGGTCGGGCACAGCAAACGTTTAGAATATATTTTAATTCACTTCCAAAGTGTACCTAAAGGCCCATTCTCCCGATCGAAACCCATCGCTAGCGCGCCAACACTGACGTAGATCTGTAGGATGGGCAACGAAAGTTGTAGTGACGTCACACCAAATCTGCTGTATTAACGTGAGTATCCTCCGGACCTCCGCCACTTCCGCAACGCACGTACCGGCTGTAGTGAACTAGAATATATTTTAGTTCATTACAGTACCGGCAAAGCATCGGTTGCTACATCACTCGCCGAGTTTCGATAACTTCCTGGCTAAGTGCGTCACAGCCTTGTGTGGTCACGTGACCACGCCTCCTACACTTCTACGTCACTGCCCAACCTCGGCGCCCAGAAACCGAAACCGAAAGATGTCCACATCAAAAGGCGATATCAAATTATTTAGCGAGAATACATGAATCTTGGTGCGTGCATCATGCTTCCTGGAGCTATAGGAAACGCTTACAGCAAAGAACGCACAAGCCACAAATTTGGTGGCACCACCCCTTTAATGCAAAAATTCTGAAGGAAATGAAGGTAACAGGACAGTGCACTTTTTTTCGTTGCCAAGTACAACCACACGTCACAATACAGGGATCTTTTGTAGCCTGTAGCTCACCTTGTCTTTGTCAATAAATATAGGTGAAATCAAGAGTTCGTTTGCACTTGGTCTTTCCTTAGGATCGCTCTTGCACATGGCCAAAATGGTCTTCACCTGTAACACAATGATGCAAGCATAACACTGAGATTACAAACTTTGCCATTACCATGTTAGCTTGGTAAGCTGCACTGTTAAGCATTAGGATTTCAAGCTACTGTTCCTATGCACCACTGACGGCAGCGCTGTGAGCGGTGCTCTTGTGATCTGCAAGGGGATTTGCTTTCTTGCCATCTACTATGCTCACCTAGAATACCTGCATTTTCATTAGCTTAATAATTATGCTCTGCCTGGTGCTTATGTAGCATGGTGCTCCAATTATATTTAGCATATCCTCTACATGTTGTTACGATCGGCACCTGCACCGAAGAGGAAGCGGCGTCCCCTGTTTTTCGAACAAGGCGCCGAAGGGCTGCTTGCCTGCTGACAGCCGTTCAAGCACTTGAATTGTCCTCCCGAGACGAGAAGTGAGGCGCTATGCAGCCCAACACAGCAGGGAGGTACCAGACGACCATAATGGTCTCCGATCGTGACATCTTCCTTGAAGAGACAGCGGCGTCAGCACGGATGACAGCCCGTCCCGCTAAGAGAGCGGTGAAGTGCTTCGGAGCGGCAGACCTTTTGATGCGCCCGGTTGTCCGAGCGTGGTACCCATCTTCCTGCGGCCTTCACGTGTCAAGAAAGGACCCTCTTAGTGCTACAACGGGAGAGTGCAGTGGCTACGCCCTCTTTGAGGACGTTGACCTGGGCGAGTGGGCGGCACCCTAATTAGTGCTGTGTGTGACGTGATTGGACCTTCCCCACTTGAAGCAATTTCCCCGTCTAGGGATCTGGGGAAAAGAGTACCTTTAAAAAGGAGCCCCCGCGGGCTCACTGGACACGAGATCTTCGTCATGTAAGATGTTCGTCAAGGAGCAACGAAATTCTCGCCACGTAAGCAATGTAAATAAACCACGTTAAGTTTCCCTACAATCTTTTCATGTTGCCTCTGCATCTTCCTCCCGAGTCTCCGGTGCCTGCAAAGGCCGGGCACAACAACGTCCACAGCCCTCGTAGACATGCCGGAACATGATCGCCAGACTCAGCAGAGTAATTAGTTGGGCTAAGTGAAATTGAAATATTTTAAGTGAAAGCGTGAATGTGCTGCCAAGCAAGTGAACAGAGGGCTATGCGGCTTTGGAAAGGAAGCATAATTTTGGGGCTTATTCACAAAATCTCACATCTAATGACATGTTAGTTCAATGAAAGTTCTACCTTTCACGAATATTTTTAGACAGACAGTGTTACGCATATAAATTTTTTGCGGATACAAAAGGAATCTCAATTTCACTGAAAAATGGTTTATCTCCAATATTTTTTTCGCCCCATTCTATCAGGTGCCATACTTGTCAAGCATGCTACGCACTGTCTTGCAAACAAAAATCTTATTACCGTTTTAAATAAGAATGCTTTATCTTTAATTAGGTTAGCATGATTGGAGAATGTTGGCTAAAGCTCACTTTCAGATGACCGTAAGAGATTCAGAAAACACTTGTCATTATAAGAATCAAAGTAAAATTAAAAAGAATGCAGAAAAACATGTAAACTCATTACTAGAGGCTGAATTTTTAGGCACTAAAAAAGCTCCTTTTAGGTGCCAAAAATAGGAAGGCAAAACAACGTTTTAGGCTTCCAAAATCGTAAATATAGGCACAATAAATTTTCACATAAATTCAAATAATTTCAAACAAAGACGTGCGCGACCTCTATCTACGACAGGAAAACAAAGATGTTATTGCTTAAGATGTCACAAATGCGCCAACAGTTGCACATAGCGCGCTTTGTCCCACACGGTTCGCACTCCCGTGTTCTGCAGACTGAGTCAAGTGTCCACTGTCGAATCAACACACTCCTGAGTGTCTCTCCGGCATGACTGAGAAGTGCAGAGCAGGAGCAGACAGCCAGATTGCAAAAAGACCAGAAGGGAGGGATTCCTCCTATAGGCCAGGTCGAATTGCGTAGAGCCAATTTCACCCCTGGCAGTGAACCACTGGTGTAGCCAAGCGGGGAGGGGGTTCAACCTCCCCACTCCCCCCTTTTCCGAAACTTTTCAGTTTTGCGTGTGTATACACACGCACACATACAAATGCATGCACGAACATATATAAAGTATGATTGTCCCCCCCCCCCCCCCCCCCCCGAAAAAGATTTCTGGCCATGCTACTGCAGTGAACACCTTAAAAAGTAAATTACAAACAAAACAAAAGCTGCGTGCACATCACATTTTTCTTTATTTTTTTTTTCTCTTCACTCTCCTTTCCGCTGAAGGCTCTCTGCGGTTTCGCATTCGCCAACCGCTCAGGCCATGTCAGCGCAGCGGCAAATGCTCGCCGGCGTGTCCCGCTTTACTGCTGCTAGCGGTTGTTGGTTGGTTGAACTAGAGAACTAGGTTGAACCCCATAGTTCCCAACAGTGAATCTTACGCAGTAACATGAATAACGGTCTCAAACAGCACCCGGGAGTGAAACTTGAGGCTAAACAGCGTTCATATAAGCGCCAATTTTGAAAATAGGCATTTATAGGCATTTGTAAGCATTTAGGCACGAACGCCAAAAATAGGCATTTATAGGCACTATAAAAACACTATAAAAGCCCTTCTTAACCTCTAATTCATGCTCATATATCAAAATGGCACGATAGGAGAGCAAGGAACAAAATAGGCATTTGCCTAAATCCAGTCTCTACTCATTACACTGCAATTATGCATCCCCTTTTACATGTTTAGAGGACCTTAACTGACAAAGTATTTAAGTACGGCTAAAAGTAAGTATGCTGAAGACAAAAATATTCCCTCAATAAATAGCCTGCAAAAAGAAAAGTTCACAATTGGCAGCCAACTTTTAGAATCTGTACATCTGCATGTAATTCTGATTGCAATCTGTACAATCTGTACATTTTAGAGCATGTATACCAAGGTCAGTTACTAACAGGGGAGCCTACTCATGAAAAGAATGTCCACCGAAAAATAAGGATGGGATGTTGCACATCATTCCCTTCTCATGACAGGCAATTTGCTGCTCTCCCTAAAATGAAAAGCGTACAATCATTGCATACTGCCTGTGCTAATATATGGGGCTGAAATTTGATGGACAACAAAGAAACTTGACAAAAGTCAAGTATCATGCAGCATGTGACAGAACGGAAAATGAGCGAAACGTGAAAAGACCTGAAGACAGCAGAACGGGTCTGAAGGCAAACAGGGGTATCGATATTCCAGTGTACAGTGCCGCTCAATATGAGTTGCAACACAGTGGCCATGGTTCAAGGGGCCCCAAGCCTACACTAACACAGGCAAACGTGAATTTGGTTTCGTAAATACCAGAAGTTGAAACAGTGTTTACACCACAGATTGTTTACTATGTTGGTGCCACCGTGCAGTGTTGGTGCCAGTGTGATCCTGGACAGGATGTTACAACTCATATTGGGCGCGACTGTACATAGAGGGAAATGCTGCACTTTTAAAACTTTTTTTTAAATATTTTTCTGCAACTCTGATGAAACTTGCTTCCTCCAGTGATGCTACTGAGGACTTCTGATTTGGAGCAGTTTTTGGAGCAGCAAATTTTTCATTTTGGAGCACTTTGGAGCAGCAAGAATATCCATCTTGGAGCATTTTAGAGCAGGTAATTTTGCATCTGGGAGCACTCTGGAGCAGCTATTTCACATCCCGGAGTACACTGGAGAAGCAAGTTGCATTTACATTCAAGCACCTGAATAATTATTATGGGGCGCTTATGAAGAGCTAGAAACATTTCGATTCATTCCAAACCTCATGGGGAAAATCATCTCAGGAGCACTCCCTATTTCACTCAATAATACAAAAATATGGGCGTCATGCAGTTGAGTGTTCTGGAATAATCTCTTCAGCGATTATTTTTGAAACTATCAAATAAACAGAATACTGGATCAATAAAATTAACACTCTAAAATGCATCTATGTGGTTATCAGCAGACGTGGTAGACAAATACCGTGACGTACAACAGTGCCTCAATGGTAAATCCTAGTTACAATGTCCCTAATGCATTCCTCTAAGACGAATACAAGGTGAAAGCCAGGTTATTTTTCTTCTCAATCGACTGTATTGCTGGTTGCAACACGACGTCACTTACCTAGCCTCAAAAAGCGAACCTGCTTCGACAATCCCTTCCCTCTTTCTGAGGCCTCTTTGTGCAAGAGCATTCTTACAATGCTTCCAGACTATCGTTTGCGCATGCACCGGGTTGCCTGGACGATGGAGATCCGCTTCAAATCAAGCTTCCGCGAAAGTGTCCAAAAGTGTGTTTAATGGGGGACTACATGATTTAACAAACTTTGTTCTCCTTTTCACAGCGAAGCTGTATATAACTAGGACATTCAAATTGTACGCCGAAAAACCCCTAGTGCCGTCAAGGGAGCAGTGCAAGAAGGAAAAGGGTCCCTTATGCATTCGCCTAATACCCTGGTTACATAGGTACGCTAACCTCAGTTACGATGAACTTCAGTTAACCGCAGTTAACTACAGTTACTGCCAACTGCAGTTGGCACCTGTTACACGGGAAAAGCTGTCGATGGTTTTCAGCTGTGAAGCAGGTCACGTGACAACTTCACGAGTAAAGATATAAAAATTTAGCTGCGTTTCATAAACATACTGGCAAATAAAATGTATTTAAAAAAAAAAAAACTTCCTGTTTACACCTGCAGTCTCTGAGCTTATTGCATCACATGTTTCAACAATATTTGGCAGAAGTTGAGGCTGGTACTCGCAACTATGGGCGAAGTCGTTGCGAAAGCCAAGACAATCTGTTGCCTGGTATGTTTACCGTGTGTAACCATGTGCGGTGTGTGATTCGTTTTGCCATACTGTTTCATGTATCAGCAACTTTAGCGTTGAGACAGATCAGTGGACGTGCTTTTGGGAGGACGAATCGGCCTCCATTGGAACAATGCTGCCTAGGACCGCCGACATGGGTGCCGCCATTTTCTTAGTTAGCCTCGTTAACTGAGGTCGTCAACCTCAGTTTGGGGCAACCACGGTTAGTGGCATAACTGCAGTTAGGCTTTCCGTCTAACTGGATGTAACCACAGTTTGCTGCAACTGAGGTTCGTCATAACCATTGGTCGTAACTGAGGTTAGTGTGCCCGTGTAACAACGTGCCTGTGTAACAACAGTATAAGACGACTCGAAGGTGCAAACCATCTTCTTTTTCTTCTCGCTCGATGTATTGATCCACCCCCGCCACCCTATCAAAGCTCTCTGCACCTAACATGGTTTTGCACCGCCACCAGCATCAGAGGCATTGCAAGCTTTCTGCACCTCACCTAGTTTTGCACTGCCTCCATAATCGGCGCACCGATCATTGAGGCAATGCAAAGCGATGTCATGTGATGACATCATCCTGTGACTTCACGGTGCATGACGCCACAAGTTTTAACGATCGATGATGTCATTATGACATCATCATGTGTTGGTTTTTTTTGCATCACTCCTGTTGACGCTGCCGACGGTAAAGTTTCGTGTTTGATGAGGTATCTAAGGCTTTCAGATTAATATTGCGTATTGAACACTAACAGCCTGGCCTTCAGCAACCTGGCCTTTCATATCAAACTGGCCTCCACCATGTCGCCACTGTGCCGTACGCTAAACAGCTTCACTGATCACCCACCTCACAAAGTGGAATGGCTCCTCATTTTTTGTAGCGTTAGCTACACTGGCCTAGCCGGAGTCGATTTCACGTGGATCCTCATGAGCCGTGCTGCGCATGCGCGAGGATCAGTGGTGTCACACAGCTGGCTCACTGGAGCCAGCATCTTACGCGCTCTCCGCCCCCGCCGCGCGCAGCTCGCCGCTGCTGCTCTGCGCGTTCGGGAGGAGTGGCGTTGTAGCCGCAGCAGACACACTGGCGCCGGCGCACGTGCAGACTGCGCCACCGCCGCGCGCAACACGCTGCTGCTGGTCTGCGCATTCGAGAGGAGTGAGGTCATAGCCATGGCAGACACACTGGCGCCGGCGTGCATGCAGCTATTCGCCTTCGCTGTGCAGTCGCTGTCTGACACTGTGCTGGAGCCGCTTGATAGCGCCTCTGACTGGTGTTTGCAGGTGGGTAACGCTATGGAGAAGGAGAGCGAAAATGCTGCTCAACGGTGCAGAAGAGCCGAGAAGCTTATCTCATCGGATCCTGAAGTAGTTGCCTGGCAATTAGCGGTTCAGCGTACGAAGAATGAACAGAAGAAGGCTAATAATCCTACACAATCTGGAAAGCTAAGAATAATCAGCTGAACCTTTGCTAACGCTACGTATATCCTGGCATAGCCGAGCTAAGCCACTGCAATTTTTTTTCTGCTTACTGCAATAGTAATCATACGGACACCCTCAACGGGTTTCTGCCGTCGCCATCATGTTCCGTATAAATTCCAAATGGATAACATCACCCCGCGCATTGTATGTTCTACCCGCGAGTAAAAGATCGTGCCGCGAGTAAAAGATAGTGAACTATGGCGACGAACGATGATGAAGCGGAGATGAAACGAGCCGGCCGTCTCCGTCGCACGGAGGGCGCATATGCGATAACATTACCCCGCGTGCAAAGCCTGCCGTCAATTGCTCATCAAACAGAGAGCAAACGCCCCGTCCGTCTTTCGTAAGGAGCATAAAGGTACGCCAGGGGAGGAGAAGTGGGGGGGGGGGGGGGATGCGTCACTTCGAAGCATCAGGAGTCGGCTCGTAAACTTGCTGTGTTCTCAACGCTTACTTCGCGTTTAAACAACTGACAGCACAAAAACCGCTTCTGTCCCTGGAATAGCCATATTCAATTAAACCAGCGTTTTGTTGAGTTACGCGAGATCGGATCCAAAAGAGTCAGCTGCTAGACTTACTTCGTATAACAATGCAGTTTGTTGGTATTGCATTCAGTGCTTCGCCCTTAAGCGAAACTGCTTTTTTCAACCGTTAGCTATTGACCCTGGAAAGCGAGGGGAGGACGTGTAAGATGGCGTAGCCACTTCACATTGGACATTCCAACGTCGGGGCCGTCAGTGACGGGCCCACTACAAACAGCTGAGTGTACACTCTTAATCAGGTCCCGCTTAAAGTGCTAGATATAGCCAGGAAACCGGACATTTTTCGTCTAGTTTCCTGGATATAGCCAGCATTTGACCAGGACCTGATAAGGAGTGCATTAAAACCGAATTACGGCTGCTCCGACCAGGAGGCATGCTTTTATTAATGAAATTACATTTTTTTTAAAATCAAGCAAAAAAAAGCCCGAATTGGGATGTACCCACTCACGAGCTCGAAAGGACAGGGCCTTTTAGGGGGTATTTACCGCAAGAGCAATTACGAACCCGGATGTACTGGTGGAAGAAATTACGAAAAAGCTCTTCTGGATGAAGATCCAGTTTTTCATTCCGCGATGTCCAGAAACAGAAGTGACAGGCATTTTAGCGTCATTCGTGCATATTTATTAGTGAAGACTGCTTTAATTACGTTCCATGCGACGCTTGAAACGAGCTATCAGCAGCGTTTCTGGAACAGACAACGTCCACCGACGAATCGCCGCCACACTTTCTCGCTACCGGCTGGCCTAGACGTCACAAGCCTCTGCAGAGAATGCGTTTTGCCGTCGAGCCGACATGCGCAACAGAAGCTGCGTCGGCAACGAGCATGGCGTCATGGCTTACTCGGGACGCACGCGCGAGCTATTCAGCGGAATAATTCTTTGTCTGTGGTTGCGACTTTGGCAGCCCCAAGATCAAGCTGCACATGTTTTGACATGCCGGTGGCGTAATTGCCGGTGATAGATCGCGTGATAAACGACCGCAAACCCGAGACTCTGGTGCAGTTTGGTGCAATTTCTGTCGATATTATTAGGATGGCGCAGTAAATCCTATTTGGCGCACTTTGGCGCAGTTGGCACAGGAGTGGAACCACTGTTACTTGATGTATGTGTGTGCACTAATTTCCAATATGCAATCATTCTTTTAGTAAAATATGTATGTAGTTTCTAAAATATCGAACATTACATGTGCATTTTTGTGAGCAAGATTTTTCCTAAACCAAGAGCTGCAAAGGAAATCGGCACATCACAATAATCTGTAATGAGAACTATATGCAATGAAACGAGAATAGGTGGTCTAAATTCACTTGAACAAAAGTTATGGTATTTTGAACATTTGTGACAAATCCCAGCTTCATATTGGCTCACTAGCAACTGTTCAATATACCCTAACTTCTGTTCAAATGGATTTAGAACATCCATTCTTCTTTTATTGCATACAGTTTTCATTCCAGGTTATAGATCCTTTTCGCAAAAGGGCACCCCTAACGCTGCACACATGGCGCTGGGGGTACTGGGGCTTGAACACTGCAAAAATTTTTAAGTTCTTCAGTCTGTTTCAATCGCCGTTATCACTCCCCCATCCTCACATACTGTCATCTTGAATTTCAATGGCAGAGTCGGCGCAGCCGACAGACTCCGCGAGTGAGCACTGACTTTGGCACAGAGCAACGCCTCCAAATCCGTAACTGGAACATGGCCCATGCCGCTGGAGCAAGGTGGAAGCGGAAGTTCTTTCTTTCAGGTGCCGAGCTGCCCAGAATACCTTGTGCATAGTCATTCCCTTCCACGATTGAATTCTGTGTAATTCCCACCAGCAGTTTCAGTGTCACTGTCACTATCCGATGAAGTGCAGAAACTGGAACTTTCTGACTCGGAGCTGTCGCTATCTAGCAGCGGAAGCAATGCCGCATGATCTGCCCAGTCGTCCATGTCATCCGCCATCACCACCAAAACATGAGATTACCGGCGACGCCCCCAAGCAGGCAAATGTGTTAAAGGAAGTGTGTCACACAGAGTTCCGGTCCATTCCGCCGATATTGGTGGAGCAACTTATCCTGCTCCAAGAAATGACCCTGACTCCACTCCGACTCTCATTGGAACTCTCGACTCCAACCCTCACTTTGCCATTGGAACAAACTTGCTCCAAAAAGAGCAGAAATACTTGCTCTGACTCCGCCATTGGAATTCAACATTAGTGTTCTTGTTACTCACCTTCCTTACATAGCCGTGGAGCATTGCTGTGAAGCAACCTTGCACAGTGAAATTCTATATAATTAGGGCTCCGTGTTTTCGGATAAATCCGAAAAAATCCGATAAATGCTCGCCGGTAAAATTTTTGACAATTCGGATTTATCCGATAAACTGCGATTTTAGCAGCCAATGTGACCCTGTTCTGTTCTTTATCGAAAGGGCATGTTCTAAGCGGTCATTGATACCTTGGCTGAATAGGCCGATGTTAACTTTACCTCACGTCAACAGTATTTTGTAGCCCGCGTCCATCGGACATTTAATGAAGGGCAGGTGACGCACTAAGCGAGAGACATCAACGTATGTAGGGGCCCCGGGACCGCGAGATGACATCTTGATATACGATCCCCTGGCGGCATCAGGGCGTGCCAGACATCGAATATACGAACCTTGTAAAGTATGCTCGAATCTATTACAACAAGCTTCAAGGTTGTAATACGCACAAACATAGGCATTTTCTATTAAAGGGACAGTAAAGGCAAATATTATGTCGACGTTGATTGTTGAAATAGCGGTCCAGAAAACTCATAGTGCTACTTTTATGCCAAGGAAGTGCTTCTTTAGAAATAAAATCACATTTTAGTGGTCCGCATCGCGTTAGCGCACTTCAAATCACCCGCCTGAAATAAGACTTTCATACGTCACTGCTGCCGTGCCCAACATTGCCCGCCTTTACTGCGTGGCCGCCGACACTAGTAGCAGCAGAGCGAAAGTAGCGGGACCCACAGCAGCAACAACGGCCATCGAAGCTTGCCGCAATCGCCGCAATGGATGTAAACGGAGAACTTGACAATGAGACATTGGCTCGCGACGCTGGGCTCCAATTCAGCGACTTGAGCCCCAATGAACGCAGTATTCTGCTGAGGGCTCGTAGTGCCAGCGTCGTTGCATGCGGCATTTTGTCAAACTTTCTGTCAGAGCAACTTTCACGAACGCGCAAAACACACACGGCAGTACGCGATCCCGAAACTACCACTGAGACGCGACCGCGTGAGCGAAGCAGGGCACCGGGCAAAGCGCAGTCCGGCGAAAACGGAACCTTTGAACCACGCGCGCCACTCTCCATGGCAACACCACAGAGGTTCTTTTTTCCATGAATCAAACGGAAACAAACAAACAGCATTTTATTACGTCTTTTGATGCACGGAAGGTTCTTCTTTTATTGCTGCCAGTTTGATTACTAGTGATTTATTGTAGGCAGACTCTGATACATCATCGGGATCACTTCGAAAATGTCCCACTCGTGGCGCTCATCATGTGATACATTTAGCTTAATTTGTCGGTAAGTAGGGCACTGCTGTTGATAATATTACCGTTTTAGAAGTTGTCATACACTGAGCTTTCACTCTGACATAAATTGTTATTTGCCTTTTGTGTCCCTTTAAAGTATTTGTGCTTGTGTGTATATGTATTTGTTAGGCTTGTGCGAATATTCGAGCACTTCGAATTTTTGAAATTATTGGGAATTATGAAGTATTTGAAATGAACGAATGGGTGTATACAGTAGAACCTCGTTGATACGTTCCCGCTTAGTACGACTTTCCGGCTCCTACGCTTGCAATCGCGAAAACAAAAACTAACTCAATAGAGCTATGTGTAATACGTTCCGGTTAATACGTTCCCGGAAAATATGATTATTCGCCAGCAACGTTAAGCACCGCGGGAAACTGCGGTCGTGTGATACGTTCTGCAGCCAGAAACTCTCATTCAGCTGTGCAAAAAGGGCCCTCTCGTGTTCTTGTAAAACGCTAACTGGCAGACTGCCGCCGCACGACGACGGCCGCTTCTCCACAGTGCCTAATTTCCCCCTCCGCGTTGTCTCTGCTTTGCTCGATCGTCCCCTCCGCGTCTTCCCCAAATTGATCGATCGCCCCCTCAGCCATTGCCTCAGCTCTCTGTCAACCACACACCGACCCGAAGGCAGGCGGCCACGCTGGCCGTCAAAATCTTCACACGGTCCTTCAGTTCCTCCAGTCGGCCACAGTTTGGTACGAAACCTACAAAAACACATGTGCCACCGCTGCTACCACCGCTAAACTGTTAACACGCTGCGCCACGTAACAATAGCAACGCTGCCATTGTGCGCAGTGTATATGGCCGATAAGACGTCATTTCCTCCACACTTTCCTCCCAGAGCACGTTCGTCTTCGAGTTGCTCTGCCCATCGCATGGCACACTTCCAGTCACCCTTTGTTTTTCTCTGGCTGGATGATTCTGCCTACCCGCGGGTAGCCAGAACCTGCCAGGACAAATTTGTTCTGGAAGATATCCGGTAGGTTTGTGGCTATCAGACGCCAAAAAGAGACTATGCACACTCGCCGCCCTCTTTGTGAGGACTCAGATCACAATGCAGGCGCTTGGGGACGTCACCTTAGGTTGCCATTACGCCTGGCGTTATTTTCAAGCCCGTTCCGCCATGCGAGGTGGCGCGATTACGAGTGGCGGCGAACATACCGCCGCATGTCTGAATAAGTTAAGAAAAAACGCAAACTGATCAGCGCGTGTGTGCGACGTAGTACACGACAGCCGCGAGCAGCTGTCGCTTTCTGGGACGCTTATCACTTTCGCGAGATTCCGCATATTGTGTTGTACCGCGATTGTTACAGGCAGTGCGCAGAGTTGAGCTTGTTAAGCCGTTAGTGGCGCGGTAGTTTTCTTCACGGACGGGGCGAGTCGTGCGTGATCGTATCCCAATTGCGCATGTCCGAGAATGTCGCTTCAGCTTTTCGGCAAACTTAGCCACATATTTAAAAGCGGCAATGCAGAAAGAACCGACGCTCAAGCGGTGCAAAGTTTCGTTCGCTGCCACGGCGGTAGCGTTTCTTTACGTTTACGCTCGTTGTCCCAGCGTACCATTTTGCGATATCCGGGTTGTCTCGGAATTTCAATGCGCGTGACCACGAAGTTGTTTCCTGTCAGGTCTGGAACTAGGCGGCTCACCTCTGGGTGCCAGCAAGACGCCAGAAGTTCAAAAATCGAAGAGTCCCTCTATGTTTTTTGAGAAATAAATGTTTTTTGCCCTTTCACTTCAATATAGCCTCAATTTTTACTGAATTTGGATCGTACGTTTTCCCGAATCATATGTTTATTTTTCGCAGTTTTTTCAGAAACATATCAACGAGGTTCTACTGTATTAGTCCGCATGTACCCTCCCCCCTGTAAAGGTGGTTTCACTGCAGTGGAGGGGTGCTATACCGTGAATACAGCTTTCCAGGAAAAATTTGCACTTATGCAAAGCCCCACTTCAAAGTTAAACGAACATATTACCCTCACATCGATTCATCATTTTCTAAAAAAAAAAAAGCTTGATATAACGGCTTTATGCTGTAAGTATATAAATTTTAAAACATAACATATTTTACGGGTGATCACTTGCATTCTACCGAAAGTCAAATCCTGCTACTAATTCAAAGTTGCTTCCACTTCCTTTGAACCAAAAAGAATGACATTTGCACATACCTTGTTCCAATTTTTAAAAAATATTGCACAGGTTAGTTGGGTCATGACAAATCACTATTCGCTTCGAAATTAAAATTTACTATTCGCACAAGCCTAGTGTTTGTGCATTCAAACATTCCAGACAACTAAAATATGTTTTGTGTGTTGTGATGTTTTCGTGATAAGATATGCTTTCATATAAGGTGTTGGAGTATTTAGTACTCCGAAGTTCAAAAATTGGGGATTTATAAAATGTAAAAAAATAAACGCCAAAAGACACCTTCCGAATATCAAGAAAAATAAACCCTGAAAACACGGAGCCCTATATATAATCCACACCTTGACTTCAAATCTGAATTTTCTATACTTTTGTGTGGGTTACACGCGAGGAAATACAACAGCATGTTGCACATAACTATATAACAAGTCTCTAGGACTAGAGAAGCTCATCCCATTAATTTGAAGTAGCAACATGCAGCTACCTTGAGCCCCTTGTTGAATGTGGGCATGCATTTATAATAACAAATAGTTAAATGGCTGATAGTTGCGCTGGTTGGTATTAAGCCACAACGTCAAAATAGTGCAAACACGGAACAAAGGTTATGGTTGATAGTTCGACAAGGGATATCAATTTGCTGCAGAGCGAGCCAACTCAAAACACTAAATGCAAATGCAAACTAACAGACTGAATATGAATACTAGTGGAAAGTAAATTATCTACCACCAAACAAAAATTGGAGGACACTTGAGCTTCACCTCAAAGGTAGAACGCGATGGCGTAATCGGGCCCCGTTCGCATCGCCTTCTCTATCACTAGCCTCGCTTTGCTTCTCGGTGGACACCTCAACGATGCCGCAAGGAAAGGAGCGTCTGTGCGAGTAACATCGACCGTTTAAAACTATCTCTAGAATGCCTATTGCAAGTACAGGTGCGAAGGGCCCACTACGTCATATTTATTCCTTTTGCAAATCAGCAAAGTACCCAGTACATGTCCGTAAGGCAACACGCGAACCTACCTAGCTGCTCACATTGTCGATGTGTTTGCTGCTGATGATTAAATATGTCTGAGCGCTTTATAATGGGTGGGCCTTTAAACCCCTCACTCGTTGTGCAATTTACAAGTCTTGACGCCTGGCACAATTATATGCTTCTGCCACGCAATATTACATGCGTTAAGCAGATTCCTCGCATTACACGACATTCGTATCAGGTTTTTTTCAGAAGCAGTTCCAAGCAATGGCGTGGCTCCGTGGTAGAGCACCTGCTTGCCACACACAAGGCCTGGTTTCGTTTTCCACGTGAACCGCAGTTTTTTTTATTATTGATTTATTTGCATCTATCTCGAATTTTCGTTCATAAAAAAACACAGATTTTTTTGCTCACAACCGCCGACGCCGGAATTTCTGCGAAACGAGCTCTTTAACGCTATCGCATTAAAAGCTAAGCTGCCATAAGAAAAGGCCAGTAGAATTCACTACGAGTTATGTGCAAATTCCATACCATCTCCTCTGAGTGTGCCTCTAGTGCTGACGGCAGATTGCCTTCACGGAGTTTTGTGAGCTCTGTGAAGCGTTCGTGGGCAGTGGAGAATGGGCACAGTAGTTCGGTCAGCACCAAGCCCAAGCTGTATATGTCCACCTAAAAAAAAAGCGAAGTGTTGAACATGTTACTGATTCTAAACATATTAGCACAAAAACATCAAGCTACTGTGCATAATACAAAGCAAAAACCTACATATATAGTACAAAGACTGACAGGTTGGGTCAATAAAATTAATGTTCAACATTGAAATAAAAGGAAACCAATGTTGTGCTAAGAGGTTTATTAGCAGAGAATGCGGGTGAACAAGCAGCGGTCAGCAGTGTTCGGCCAAGCACAGCAAGCACGAACGAGCTCATGCCAATGACAATGCCGCTGAGGTGCAGAGCAATTCTGCTGAGGCCACTCTTCTTCTCTACAATCGCCCCCCCGCAGAAAAAGGTGCCATCCTGGCGGCTTAGGGTGGGGACACAACGATTGGGTCGTAGTACGGCTTAATGCGAGAGACGTGGACGAAGTCGCGGCCACGATAGCAATCTGTCGATGGTGTGGTGGGCTCCACGAGGTAATTGACGGAGGACATTTGCTCTACAACGCGGTATGGTCGGAGGTATTTTGCAACGAGTTTTGCGGAGCAGCCAGGTGCAGTAGCGGGTACCCAAAGCCATACCAAAGAGCCAGGGGAAAAAGTTGGTGCCGAACAGTCACGAGGTTGACGGGATTGCTGCTTGCACTGGTCCTCGGTAGAAAAGGAGCGGGCAAGCTGGCAGCATTCTTCAGCATGAGGGAAAGCTTCAGACAGGGGGGTACTTTCGGCTCGTCAGGTTTATATGGAAGAATAGTGTCAATCGTTTTTGAAAGTTCTCGTCCGTATAGAAGAAAGTACGGAGAAAATCCAGCAGTAGCTTGTGCCGCAGTATTGTAAACGTATGTGACAAAAGGGAGAACTTGGTCCCAATTTGAATGATCAGAGGCGATGTATATTGATAGCATATCACCAAGAGTATGGTTGAAGCGCTCTGTCATGCTGTTCGTTTGCGGATGGTACGCTGTACTTGTGCGGTGCACGATTTGGCATTCGTCAAGTAGTGCCTTCAAAGCATCAGCAAGGCAGGCACGGCCTCTATTGCTTAGGGGCTCGCGAGGGGCACCATGGCGCAGAACGAAATTTCGCAACAGAAACGTTGCAACGTCACGGGCTGTGGCAGTCAGCAGTGCGGCTGTTTCGGCATAACGTGTCAGATGATCGATTGCAATAATCATCCAGCGGTTACCTGCTGGAGTTGATGGCAGTGGTCCGTATATGTTAGAGCACTGCACGGGCCCGGGCCGTCCCGAAAGCCCGGGCCCAGCACGACCCGCGGACCGGGTCGTCCGAAGCATTTTCCGGCAGGCCCGGGCCAGGCTTGAAATTGCGGGCCTGGGCCGGGCTTGAGGCTGCGCGCTGGGCCAGACTCGGGCCCGCTCATTAAAAGGCCTAAGTCGGGCCTTAGAGCACACGCGAACGTTACGCATTGCATGGTCTAAGGCATTCTGTGCCAAGCTGAAGTGACGCGTGCAAAGAGCTGGCTCTTAGTAAAGCTTAGCAAAGAAAATAGAAAAACAGTTGAAGTTCTATTTGTTTTTCACCAGTATAGATATATTATATCTATACTGGTGCGTTTATTTTATGCTGTATGCTCATGAATTCACATGTGTGTGTGTATATATTTGCTAGATGACCTGATAGGACAAAGTCGTACCTGCGTCCTAAGACTTAACAGCGAAACAGCTTAACTGCTGAGCTACCACTATGGCAAAGCAAAATTTCGATGCATGTACACACCGGATTTTCCGTCTGATCGCCCGCTACAAAGCGCAAGGCATTATTAATAATCATCAACAACCAATATCCTCTAGAGGGCCCCGGCCGGGCCTGGTCATGAACTCGCGCGCCTTGGATAAGTTTAGTGATGAACGTCCGGGCCCGGGCCGGGCTCGGGCAGGGTTTGGTCATGTACGCCCGAGCCCGGGCCGTGCTTGTTACCACGGGCCCGGGCTGGGCTCGGGCTTCATAAAGCGGGCCCGGGCTGAAAAGTCAGGCCCGTGCAGTGCTCTAGTATATGTCAATGGCAACACGGTCAAAGGGTCGGCTAGGACAGGGAAGAGGTTGTGACGGATAGACTTGTCCAGCAGCTAACTTTTGTCGTTGGCACTGAGCACACGAGCGAATGAACTTACGCACGTGCTGCACCAATAAAATCGTAGTCGAAGCCTAGTGTATGTCTTGAAGAGGCCTCCACGTGCACACCGTGGGTCCATGTGGAAAGCATCGCATATAACAGCACGGAGATGGCGGGGTAGCACAGGAAGCCACTTGTGACCGCTGGAAAGGTGGTTGCATCGATAAAGAAAGTCATTCCGAATGCAAAAGTTAGTAGCCTGGTGGCAGAGAGCACGAGACAGCGAAGAGTTAATGGGATCAGAAAGAATGCCGATGAGGGCATTGATCCAGGGATCCTTCCGTTGCTTCGCCGTCATGTTGCGTAGGGCGGGTGATGCAAGTGCAGGCTCAAGGACAGATAGGCAAGCACAGTCATCCGATACTGGTGAGCGAGAAAGGACATCAGCGTCCGTGTGCTTGCGACCGGATCTGTAAATAACGCTGATGTCGTACTCCTGAAGTTTGAGGGACCAGCGAGCAAGCCGTCCAGAGGGGTCCTTAAGAGTGGATAGCCAACAAAGGGCGTGGTGGTCAGTGACCACGTTAAATGTGTGACCTGTATATACAGGTAAGGGCAAAATTTTCCAAGGGCCCAAATAATGGCTAAACACTCTTTCTCGGTAACCGAGTAGTTAGCCTCGGCTTTCGTCAGAGTTCAGCTCGCGTAGGCGACGACACATTCATGAAACCCTGTTTTTCGTAGCGCCAAGTCCGACGCCGCTGGCATCAGTGTGAACCTCTGTCGGAGCGGCAGGATCGAAGTGGCGTAGGATGGGCGGCGAAGTTAGCAGGCAGCGTAATTTGGTGAAGGCGTTGTTGCAGGCTGGTGACCAAGCGGAAAGGTCCTTGTCGCCGCTAAGAAGGTCCGTCAGGGGCGCACATATGGAGGCGAAATTTCGAATGAAGCGCCTGAAGTACGATGACAAGCCGACAAAACTTCGGAGCCTCCTTTAGGTTTTTCGGTTTCGGAAAATCGGCGACTGTGCGAAGCTTGGCTGGGTCTGGAAGGATGCCATCTCGCGATACGACGTGGCCAAGAATGGTGAGCTGTTGGGCACCGAAACGACACTTTTTTAGGTTGAGTTGAAGTCCTGTGTCAGTGAGGCATGTGAGAACGTGCTCGAGACGACTTATGGGTGTTGAAATCAGCGGAAAAGACAACTATGTCATCGAGGTAGCATAAAGATGTGTTCCACTTGAGGCCTCGTAAAATAGTGTCCATCATCCTCTCAAAAGTGGATGGAGCATTACACAGGCCAAAAGGTATGACAGTAAATTCGTATATTCGTCAGGTGTGACAAATGCTGTTTTCGGTCGATCAGATGCTTCCATAGGAACTTGCCAGTATCCAGCGAAGAAAAGTATTCCGCTCCCTGCAGATAGTCTAGGGCGGTGTTGATTCGCGATAACGGGTGAACGTCCTTCTGGGTGATCTTGTTTAAACGTCGGTAGTAGACACAGAAGCGAATGGAGCCATCCTTCTTAACAAGAACAACCGGTGACGCCCAAGGACTGTTGGAAGCAGGGTTGCCAATGGTGGCTACTTTTTGCCAAAGTGGCGAATTTGAGAGACATGTGGCGACCTAAACTTATGAATGGCAACATGGCGAATTTTTGGAGATTTTCGCCTTAGGTCTCCACCGAGTTTTGCATCCTAAGCTCACTGTCTTCCCAACGAATGAGCGGCAACATTCGCTGTATTTTTCTTGGTTTTAGGCCCATGAGTAGAATGTGCACACCACGCGTCATTCAGTATGTCAGTCCTGTAAGTCGTGTGTATCTTCTCAATTCATCTAGATGCAGGAGGTACTGGAACGTCCCCCAGTGACATTCTAGCAAAATGTAAGTCAGCGGACTGCCTTGCAAACCGCGAGGGGGCAGCGTTTGTCTATAAGTTGATGGCTTTAGGTGCTTTAACCTTCTCTAAAGTTTCACTTCTGAAGGGGCTAGACGACGGGTTGGCCACATGTTCTGACCATTTGTTCCGCCAAAGCTCTAACTGCTCTGAATAGCTTGGCGAATTATTCACTGTTGCAGTACTCTCAATTCAGCTCGTAAAGACTGTTTTGGAATAGCGAAGAGAGGCGGATATGCGGCTATTTGTGCAATAAAAAAAAATATTTATTGAGGCATTTTCCACTGTTATCGGTGAGCATGTGCAATGAAAACAATTGCTATATAACATTTTACATTGTCTACCTTTTCATTAATAACGCATCGGATTGACGCACCTTCAATAAACCTTTTAATCTTTTTAATTCATGTAAGGGTACGTAAAGCTGTTTACAAATAACGCTTTCACGGTTTTCGCCCAAGCTTTACCACACTTTTACCTTTGAAACGAGCGGACAGGGATGGAAGGATATCATGAGCGTTTTATTCATTCACCCTTGCACTATCACGCACATCTTGTGGCTAGTCGGGGAAGCAGCACCATGCACTCCCATGGTGAAGCGGGCGATACGACTGGCATTGAGAAATGTCGATATAATTTAAGGATCTTTGATGGTATTGCATTCTACGGGGCTATACGTGAATGGAAACATTTATTACTAGGTATGTTGCACATATCTTTAATGGCGACTTTTTTGGCGAAATTTGTAAAAAATGGTGACTTTTGGCGACTTTTTGCTCGTCGTTTGGCGACATTTACTCGAAAGTCAGTGGCAACCCTGGTTGGAAGGCTGCACAATACCTCGCTGGAGCATGTCAGCAACCTGATCATCAATAACACGGCGCTCCAACGCTGAGACTCGATAGGGACGTTGCCGTAGAGACGCATGGCTTTCTGTGTAAATCGTGTGAGAAATGGTCGATGTGAGACCGAGACCAGAAGCATGGCTGTCAAAAGAAGCATGGAACTTCTGCAGTAAGGTGATCAGCTGGCTTCGTTCTGAAGAAGATGTTGGGTCATCGATGGAACGATGGAAAGCGTCAAGGAGTGGCTGATCGACGGCAGGGTCAGAAGTGAGTGCGCTGAGGTCTGTAGAAAGTGAAGTAGCCGGAGCGTGAAAAATGTGAATGGTGTCGATCACCTGTATGCGACCGAGGCATTCACCATGGAATAAAGGTAAGGGCCACCCCAGTGTGTTGTGAACGAGCGTCTTCATGACGCCACTGCAAAGAGTAAGGAGAGTGACGGGCAGGGGAGAACATTTGCGGTCAATGAAGAGGTCAGAGGGCGTCAAGAGAACATCGCCATCTGAAATAGCGGTGCAGGACACGGGCACAAGCATGGAAGAGCACGAAGGAATAGTTGTGTCGTCGGATACAGACAGTTTATAACACGGAAGGGGGGTTTCGACAACATCAACGTCTTGAAGTGCAGAAAGCTCCAGTTCAGCGTGACAGCAGTCAATGACGGCGTTATTATTCACAAGAAAGTCGCAGCCTAATATTATGTCATGGGAACACAAGAGCAGCACAACAAATTCCACCATATACACAAGTCCTTGGATGACAACTCGTGAGGTGCAGGTCGCGAGAGGTGTTATGTTTTATGTGTTCACCATTCGAAACGACAGGTCGGATAATGGCGTCAGAACTTTTCAGAGTTGGCGGCACAGCTGGGCGGAAATTACGGATACAGTGGCTCCTGTGTCGACAAGTGCCATGGCGACGATACCATCGACCGACACTTCAATTACATTGGCTGGAGAGGGGCAAGGACTTGTGCATGGCAACATGAACGCAGTTCATGCCTCGGGAACTGCGGCCATCAGTTTTCCTGCTCGGTGGGTCCGGTACGGCGACGCATTGGAGAAAGCGAGTGACGACGTGGAGATGGTGAGCGGCGGGTAGGTGCGAATGGGCAATCAGGGCAAAATGAAGAGGACGGATTGCTGGAAGGCGCAGAGGAAAACTGAGGAGCGAAAGATGGCACTCGTCAAATGTTCGGAGGAGAAGCTGCGCGATGACGGCAATAACGCGCCACGTGGTCAACACCACCACAAGCGAAACATGTGGGATGGTCATTGTAGGTCCGCCATTGGTCGGCATACACTCCAAGCTGCGGCTGGGGGGTTGGAAAAGGCGGCCTGTGCGGCATCGGCATAGGTGGTGGCGAAAACGTCGGTGGTTGATACATAGGCGGTGGCTGGAGCGTCTGGTGAAGAGGTCGGGCAACAGCCTCTGCGCACGTGAGTGGTGCAGTGACTGGCGGCGGTTCACGGGCTGGAGGAATAGCTTGCGCGAACTGGTCTTATATGAAGTCGCGAAGCGTAGGTGCCAAACTGCGTGGTTGGTCTGCGATGCAAGACATCAAAGAGAGTTGACTAGCGACCTCGGCGCGTATGAACTCTTGGATCTTCGACAGCAGAGGAGCGTGGTCGTCTCTGATGCCAGCACTGGCAAGAGAGTCGTCAGGCTCCGAAGGACGTTTGGTTTATGCAAAGATGTTGCCAGCGTAACTCGTCGTAACTCTAGCATAATTCTGTGAGTTCGACAACAGAGCGAGGACTCTTCGACAGTAACATTTGGAAAGTGTCGTCCTCAGAGCCCTTCATAATATGTTCGATGTTTTCCTCTTCGGACATAGACGCGTTCACCCGCTTGCAAAGGTCAAGGATGTCCTAGATGTAGCTGGTGAAATTCTCACCGAGATGTTGGGATCGAGTACGCAAGCGTTGTTCTGCGCGGAGTTTTCGTACCTCGGGCCGACCGAAAACCTGGGTGAAGCTGGTCTTGAAAACCAACCACGTAGGAAGGTCAGCTTCGTGGTTTATGAACCACAGTTTGGCCCCGTCTGACAGATAAAAGGAAACGTAGCTCAACTTGGAGTTGTCGTCCTATTTGTTGTGAACACTCACTCGCTCGTACGTGGAGATCCAATCGTTCCCGTCCTTGTCGTCAGTGCCCGAGAAGATGGGGGATCTCGGAGACGCAAGGAACCGGCGCAGAGTAAAGTGCGCAGTGCCGTTGGAGGAGTTGGATGAGTGACGCTTGCGTCGTTGGGCATGATCGAGGGTAGCAATAATAATATCTGGGGTTTAATGTCCCAAAACCATATGATTATGAGGGACGCCCTAGTGGAGGGCTCCAGAAATTTCGACCACCTGGGGTTCTTTAACATGATGGAGGGTAGAGTGTGATTCCGAAGTTCCAGGGCGATCGAAACCAAGCAGCCTCTACCACTTGCTAAGAGGTTTATTAGCACAGAATGCGGGTGAACAAGCAGCGGTCAGCAGTGTTCGGCCAAGCGCAGCAACCACGAGCTCATGCCGATGGCGATGCCGCTGAGGCACAGAGCAATGCTGCTGAGGCCATTCTTCTCTACAGTTGCTATAATCATAGGCGTGCGCACAGGAGGGGCAGGGGGGGGGGTGGCCGCCCCCCCTAAACACCTAAGAGGGGGGGCACAAAATCTGCACCATACATTGACTTATTAAGGTGGGTAGTGCTGCGATGAACCTTTGCCCCCCCTGATGGGGAACCCTGCGCACACCTATGGCTATAATTACAAAAGTGTCACAATTACGCTTGGTGTCTTTCTGCTTGCTCTTCAGCAATATGCCTTTCCAATGATTTTGCAAACAGCAATGGTTGTATTAATATGTACAGAGTGCCAGGTACACACACTTCCAGCTAAACTTCTGACTGATCTTAGCTCAAATAAGGTTAGACAGCATTTGAAGTGGATTCAGCTTAATGCCTGCTTGAAGTATGCATTACTACTAAACATGCTGTCTGTGTTGTTTCTTACTCCTTGCATCTATCCATTTCTAGATTTGAGCTGTAAGCATACTCGACATTATTTGCCTGTGTCATCCACAATAAATATCTTAAGGATGTTTAATTACATTTCAGGGTTTTATGTGGCAAAACCATGATACGATAGTGAGGCACACCTCAGACAGTGACTACAGATTAGTTTTAACCACCTGCAGCTCTTTAACATGCACCTAAGCCAAGTACACAGGCATTTTTACATTTCCTCCCATAAAAATGTGGCCACTGGCCGGGAATAGAATGTGCACTCTCATGGACAATGTCACAGTTGCAATGCTGCTACCACATGTATACACATTCATTCATTCATTCATTTATTTATTTATTTATTTATTTATCACAGTAACCACAGTGCCCATAGGCATGACAGCGCAAGGGCAATGATGCCACTCAAAACTTATGTTCATTCTACTAAAATAAAACGATGGCCCTATCTTCGACCATAGCAGTGAAAGGTATGCTCCATAGTAGTGGTGACAGATGATGCCACCAATCTGATGCAACAAAATAAGAATTTTTAGTGGCGTCACTGCAGACAAAGTGCACCTCATTGACTTAAAGTGAAACAGTCTATTAACACATGTAAACTTAGTATTAGACTGAACCTTGTTTATTTCGCATCACAACCTTGTTTTTTTTTTCCTATGAACCATGTTTATCTCCCATCACAACATGCTGGTGAAATCCGAGCTGAAATAAGCCACCGGCTTAGCTGGAAGAGTCATTTTTACCTGGCACGCCGAGGTATTTAGAGGGCCAGTAAATAACCCCGCGGTCCAAAGTTTTTGATGAAGAGATAACTGTGCAGTTGTACGATGTGAACATGCTGCTGCAAGAATTTTGTGAATAAGTGATGGAATAATGCAGTTACAGGGTATAAAACAACCATATCAGCTGGTTTTGGTTTCTCACTTCGCCTTGCCAACCTTCTCCACCACAAAGAGGGGTAGGCATAGCCCGTTGCCGTGACTGTGCCCACATCGGCAACATAGCACGACGTCAGTGATTATGTCATCGGCACGCAGCCAACGACCGTGCAAGGTTTCCTCTACATGCCGCTTGTGTCAGAGCAGTGCAGTGAGGAAGCACAGTGTGAAGTGTGTGAGGCATTGGTGAGGTAAACAAATACGCAACATGAGCGACAACTGCATGGCCAAAATCCGCAACACCGCAGGGCCAAGGCGTTGTGTTTCATCGCGCAGAAGACCAATCAATGAAGTCAGTGTTACACGATGTTGCTCATGGACAACATTACGGCACTTCGTGGCCGAAGAGGACAGGACAGGTGCAGGAGAGGGGTGTGGGAAATTTTTTTCGAAATGAAGTGTCTGCCCGGCGCGCATTGCTGTGATATTTGCAAATTGTGATACTGCTGGAATGTATGTTGCACAAATAAACTTCCAAATTTTGATCATATAATTTCGATCAATCATGTCAATTTCATAAAGGCTTAATTAACTGAAATCGACTGCATTAAGCCTCTGCGGTTCGAAACCTTAACCCACCTTCTAGTCTGAAACAAAAGAAATCAAAGGTCAAGTAAAAGAAGTTTACTTACTCATTTAGCGATGGCGCATAATGCAATGAGAAAACGAGCGCGTGAATCAACCACAAAAGTACTTGTCGAGTAATGTCCGACAATGAACTGCTGCGGCCATGTTGCGTTGTCGGGAGGAGCCCAACAATGGACCGCAAAGGATTAAAGAGATCTGAACTTGGGCGCGTTGATTATGGTTTCAAAATGGAAAGCAGCGCAAAAAATAATGAAACTAGAATGTACCCGTCCTTGTTTTCATTCTCACCCCATTATTTTTCATGCAGTTTCCAGTCACAAAAAGTACATTACATTACCTCCACTTATGTCACTAACTTCCTGCCATTTGCTTAAAAATATGCACGGACTACAATTAGATTACTTCAATATTTAATTGTCAAGACCAGATGCAAAATCCGTGGCATCTCAAGCTCATCAATTTAAGCTATACCATAAATATTCAAAGCTGTGCCACCATCTCATCTGATGGCACCTCTGTCATAACTGCTGAGACAATGTCTGCACATAACTGCCTACTTTCATTTTAAACAATCTCAAGTCTCAAGTTACATCAGGAGAGCTGTGAAACTTGTTCCACCGTAAAATGACTATGTTTACTGTTAAATAGCGTGGGTCGTACGATGCGGCAATGTAGGCACGGAGCGGTATCGGCAATGCATCTTTAATGCTATCATGAAACCAAACACAAGACTGAGGAACAACTGAAATAACATTGCTATATATATGTACATCTGCCCCCAGCAAATGGCGCTCTTCAATACAGGGTTGCTTGAACAGGTTACGCATTATGCTAACTACAGCGGCTAGCGTCAATACACAACACCCCTCCCCCCTTAGTTCGGATGACTCAACAGTCAGCCAACACGAGCACAAAGTCCCAAAGGCATTGAGGTATTTTCCGGGAATGCTGCAAGCAGCGTGGGCCTGGCGGTTCTACACTCTCCTCTGGTGGTGCTGGCTGAGATGTTGCTACATCGTCTGAGGGTAGCATGGCTGTTGGTGGCTCCTCAGGCCCACTGTGGTCTTCTGTCTCGCTCCTACTCATTTCGCCACGCGGAGGGCTTGACGCGGGCCAGACTTCAGGCTGTCCTGCAGGCACAGTCTCTGCTACTCTAATCGGAGAACTGCTCCGACGACGAAGCTGGTCCACGTGCCGGCGACACATGCGGCTGTCCGGAAGGACAACTTCATACGAGATCGGGCCAGTTGCTCTGGAGATCACAGCAGAGACCCATGGTGGGCCCCGGCTGTAGTTCCATGCAAAGACAGGATCCTCGGGCTGGAACATGCATGGTGCAGGCAGCGCTTCTGTGAATCTGGGAGACCTTTCACGAGCCAACTCTGGGTGCAGCCGGTCTAGCATGGTAGACAGTCGGTGGCCCATCAGTAACTCGAACATGGAGCGTCCCGTGGCAGTGTGTGGAGTTACGTGCTGCTGAAGAGTGAAATCTGCCAGGTGCCATGCCCAGCTCCCTTTGATTATTCGAGATAGTGCCTCCTTGGTAGCTCGTACCATCCTTTCAGCCTGCCCATTCGTAGATGGATGGAACGGGGCAGATGTTACATGGCAAATGAGGTTGGCGTCCGTGAACCCCCGAAATTCTGCAAATGCAAATTGGGGCCCGTTGTCTGATATCAGGGTATCTGGCAGGCCATGTGTTGCGAACAACTTCCGTAAGGCACTAATTACAGCACTTGATGTCATTGATGGCATTGGGATGACCTCGAGCCATTTGGAATAAGAATCCACCACAATTAAGAAGGTCTGTCTTTGGAAGGGGCCAGCAAAGTCCATGTGCAGGTGCGACCATGGAGTCCGGGTCGTCTCCCATGGGTGAACCGGTGCCCGGGGCATGTCCGGCCGTTTCCTGGCAGGGAAGGCACCGACGGACCCATTCTTCAATGGCCGCGTCCATTCCCAGCCACCATACATAGTTGCGGGCAAGCACCTTCATTCTGACGACACCGGGATGACCAGCGTGCAAGGCATCAAGGACACGGACACGCAACCTCTGCGGAATTACCACACGGTTGCCCCACAGTAAGCATCCCTTGTGGATGGACAGTTCATGTTGCCTGGACACAAACGATGTGAACTGAGAACTCGGAGCACACCTTGGCCACCCCCTCCACACCCAGTTGAGGACAAGGGAGAGAACACTATCCTTGGCAGAGTACTAAGCCACATCATCTGCATGGACAGAAGATTTTGGAAGTTCATCCAGAAGCATGACTACCTCTGCTGGAGAAGGGTCGTCCTGGCGCTGGTGCATTAGGGGAAGTCTGCTGAGACCATCCGCGTGGCTCATTTGTTTCCCCGGCCGATGGAGGAGAGTATGCTGGTATCTGTTCAGAAAGATGGACCATAGTAGCATTCGTGGCGACAGCATCTGTGGAGTTTGCCGGTCCGACGTGAACAGCCCAAGGAGTGGCTTATGGTCTGTGTAGATCTGGAATGGGTGGCCAAATACATAGTCATGGAACTTCTTTACTCCTGCAACCACAGCCAGTGCCTCCTTATCAACCTGGGCGTAATTCCGCTCGGCAGAAGATAAAGTCCTTGAATAAAAAGTGATGGGTGCTTCTCTGTCATCTGGCATTTTGTGGCTCAATACCACTCCTATTCCATATGGAGATGCATCACAGGCAAGGATGATGGGCTTTTTCTCGTCAAAATGTGTTAACACCTGGTTTGACACCAGCAGTTTCTTCACATGGTTGAACACTATCTGTTGTGGGGTTTCCCACACCCAGGGCACCTTCTTATCCAACAACCGGTGCAAGGGTTCTGCGATAGTGGCCTTGTGTGGCAGGAATGCATGATAAAAATTCAAAAAACCCAGGAAAGCCTGCAGCTCAGCTTTGTTCGAAGGCGGCGGTGCGTTAAGGATGGCTTGAGTCTTCACCTTTGTTGGATGGATACCTTCAGCATTGACTTGGAAACCCGAAAATTCCGCTCGAGTCACTCCCAGCTGGCATTTTTCTTTTTAACACGAAAGTGTTTTATGCCGGGGTCCACCAAGTACATCCGTCACGGATATGACGTTGATAAAATGGACGCCAACGGGTGAGAAAGAAAAAAACCAAGAAAAAGATACCCCGTTGGGAATCGAACCCACGACGTTGCGGCCGCGACGGCAAGCGCCCGACGCGCTACCGACTAAGCTAACGCGAAAGATGGTAGACACGGCGCGAACGCGCCTAATATCTTTCACACATTCTCTTTCGCGGCGGGCGGAGCGGGGTGGTGCCGCCGTCTGTGAGATGTAAAAAGAAGTAATGCTTCACGATCACGGCCGGGCTAGACCGCGCGCGCGCGCTCGTCTAGCCCGGCCGTGTCACGATCGACACTTACTAGCGCTTACTCCGAGATTGCAAGCGATATCGGAGGTCGTGGTTAAAGCGTCTCGATACCAGAGAGGTAGACTGGCCGCGCTGGCGTCGCCGAGGCACCCTTGACGCAGTTACGTTCTTTGCCTTTGGCTTCGTGTTAGCGTGCGTCGGCTCATCGGAGTAGTACAGCTTCCACGTACACCAACGGGATTTCTCCGCCGCCGACTGCTTCAATTGCGAGAGCACCGACTAACAAAACTGCTGCAATATGCGTTGCAGAAAGGACGCGATTTCGACGGGCGAATGTCGTGCCTTGGTGGAGCGAGAGCAGCGCCTGCGAGACAGAGGCCAGCGGGTCGCACGCGTTTGCGGCTCAGGCTACGAACATCTACCTCCCGTGTTGCTGAAGCGCAGTGTGTGTTATGTATGCATGAGCACAGGCGTCGGCTACCCATTACTAGAAAGTGCACACCGTGCCGTTTCTCTCCTTAATTGACGACGCTTTGAAGAAGTGCATACCGGGTACCAGTGTTGATTATGAGCTTGTTGATATCATCCTTAAGCGGGATTCACGATTCGCTGTGTCCAAATATATGTTCACACCGTCAGCTACCACAACGGTTTAATCATGATCATGGGCGTTAGTCGTCGCGATAGAGACATGCTGTCAATATGGGTGCATCCACGTCAAACGGTGGTATAGCGGCCAAACACGAATAGACGTTGTACAAGCTCTCATATATCACTACACAATAAGCACTACTTCTGTGAAGACACGTTTCACTTTCGTGTTATACCGATTCCTATGACGGAGGGATCAGCCATGTTTTTTGACCTTAAGCCCTGCATCTTGGAACCGCTGGAGTACCTCTTGAAGGCGACGGAGCACTTCCTGGTGTGAGGATATCATCAAAATATGGAATGACACCTGGTAGTCCCCGCAGAAGGTTTCCATTAAGCTCTGGAAAATGCCAGGTGCGACACCGACACCGAATTGTAGTTGTCGAACACGGAAAGCACCCCGATGAGTCACAATGGTCTGTGAATCTGCAGATTCATCAGTCACACGCAGCTGCTGGTAGGCCTGTGCCAAGTCCAGCTTTGCAAAAACAGCTCCACCAGAGAGGGATGTCAGCAGGTGGCTGACCAAAGGCACAGGATATGGGTGCTGCAGCAAGGCTTTGTTGATTGTGCACTTATAGTCTGCACAGATGCGGACGTCTTCATTTGCCTTCAGTGGTGTAACAATGGGGGTTTCCCAACGAGCGTGATCAACCGGCTCCAGGATTCCCTGTTGTACCAGTTTGTCCAGTTTGGCATCAATTTTTGGTCGAAGTGGAAAAGGAACCCTCCTTGCTTTTAGGTGGATAGGCACAACATCGGGGTTAAGTGCAAAGTGCACAGGCGGTCCCTTGTAACAGCCTAGTGTCCCATCAAACACAGAGGCAAAGTCTTTGAATATGCTATCAAGTGATGATGGCAGTTGGTCAATGTGTTGCACTCCCGTAATATCAATCCCAAGTGCAGGAAACCAATCAAGTCTGAGAAGACTTGTGCGCTTCCCCTTGACAATGACAAGGCGTAGCTAGCCGTCAAACTCTTTGAACTGCACTCGCACGGTACCAATCCCCCGTACAGCGATGCGGTTGGCTTGATAGTCTCTCATGATTATGTCAAGTGGCTGTAGATTTGGGACACACCCCTTTGGAAAAATACGTCTGGCTGTGGCGTCGGAAATGATCGAGTAGGTTGATCCCAAGTCCACCCACCTCCATCTGGCACTTTGCGCCTTCGATCCTGAGGTCCACATATACCTTCTTCTTGGCAGGCCGAGACACTGCATTGATAGCAGTCATCGCCAAGTCGTCGCAGTACGCCATGTTTGTGCGAGGGGCGTTCTTGTAACGCTGCGTCCGGCCGTCGGCTTTGGAATGTCGACGTGGGCCAGACTGCCACCGGGACCGGCAGACCTTAGCAATGTGCCTGGTTTTTCCGCATTCCCTGCACTGGACAGCACGGAATCGACACCGGCGGCGTTCCTGTGGGCCTCCGCAGCTGGCGCAGGAGCCACTTGACGGTCTCTCGATGCCCCATTGCTGCTCAGGGCTTGCACGAAGCCGAAGAACGTCTTCACTGGCACCTTGCTCACCGTTATCACCTGTCGTCGTCCTGTGGTGCACTGGCTCGACGCGCGGCGCGCTTGTGCTTTGGGGCGATGCAAAGCTTCCTTCTCGGGTAATGGCCTCAGCGGCGACTGCTTCCTCGACAGCACTGATAAGAGACACCTTTCTTTGCCAGTAGTCGCTGCTTCACCGTGTAATTCTGCAGTCCTAACACGAATCAGTCCTGTAGCGCGGTGTCGAGGTCATTGAAGTTGCAGTGTTGTGCCGTGGTTCGAAGGGCAGCGAGGTAGGTGGCAGCAGACTCACTCGGTGCCTGGTCGCGGCAATGGAATTCGTAACGCCGGGCCAGCTCTGGTGGTTTCGGCGCAAGGTGGTCCCACAGCGCGGCGAGAATCATTTCGAATGACGTATCCTTTAAGTGGCCCGGCACCACAAGCGCCTTGGCCAGCTGAAAGGTCGCGGGACCGCATCGGCTGAGAAATGTCGCCCTCTTTTTGGCAGCGTCCGTGATGCTCTGTGCCTCCAAGAAGAATTCGAAGCGTTGCACGTAGTCTTCCCATTCTTCCGGGTGGGTGATGTCGAAGGCCTCGATCCCGTCTGCAGTGGCGGCCGTCATCGTGACGAGTACGCACCAGAGCCACCGGGACTAGTTTTCTTTTGCGGCAGTGTCCGTCGACTTTCCGTCGCATCCCATCTTCGTCGCCAGTGTTAAATAGCGTAGGTCATACGACGCTGCAATGTAGGCATGGAGCGGTATCGCCAATGCATCTTTAATGCTATCACAAAACCAAACACAAGATTGAGGAACAACTGGAATAACAATGCTATATATGTATGTCTGCCCCCGGCAGATGGCGCTCTTCAATACAGGGTTGCTTGAAGAGGCTACGCAATATGCTGACTACAGCGGCTAGCGTCAATACAAAACATTTACCATGCATATATCTACATGGCAAACATAGTCATACCACTGGTCATTTCAGGTCCTCATCCCAAAGCAAACTAAAATTTCTTTGAGTGCAAGTATTTTGACAAAAGCTCGGTGGTTGTGCGACAGAGGCATACATGTTTTACGAAGCAGTAGGTTACAAGGAAAAAGAAATTGGCCCGACGCATATATGCAAAAATCAAGAACTTCATGCAATGCGACACTCAATAAAGGGCACATAACATGAAACAAGGCATACCTTGCTGTCATAAGAGGCCTGTCTACGCTGCTCCGGTGCAGCATACAGGCTGGTGCCTTCAACTTGCGTGTGACCCGACTGAGATGCCCATGGAAATTGATGAGTAGATGACTCCTGTTGATTAGTGCGAGTGGCAAGACCAAAGTCTCCAATCTTCACCAATGAACCTTCCAAATCAAACAGGATGTTCTGAGGCTGCGAGAACAAAAAAACACCAACAATCTCATTTCTGCCAGCAAGACAAGGGTACTTATTAACAATGGCCAAATAATGTCACAGTGTAGGAGAGCTACTCCAGCAAATATATAAACACAGTGACAAGAGCTCCATACCACACGACCCACATGATTGGGAATCAGACGGACTCCATTACCTTCTGTTCTCAGGTCCTGGCACATGCCACACACTAAATGAAATCCCCAATAGCAATAGCGCCATCCCAATGCTGCCTAAAGCTCATGGTGCTATTCCAAGTGATAGGGTTTAAGTCTGGATGTGTGTACAAGTTCACTAACTGGGGCTGTAGACATGGATACCGACGTGGTGGCCAATGGAGAAACCTTGTAGGCCAAGAGTACAATTGAAGTACAACGCAATGGGGCCTCGCATAGCGTGGCAGCTTTTCACTGAGACCCACGTGATGAGAAGGGCACCTAAGGAGAACCAGGGTCGTAGTGGACATCCCAGCGGTAGCAATCAAAGCGTTCTGTGAATAATCTGCGATTTTGCAAGACGACCATGGGCGGTATGACGTGCTGTTTCGGCATGAGCATTGGCATCCAGAGCATAGGAGAAAGTTGAAGACTTATCTCTCAGAAGCAAGGAGTCAAAGGGTAGTATTTCACCACGGACATACATAGCATTGAAAGGTGAATACCTGCAGGTGACTACCACCTGCAGCATAGTGGCACAAAGAGTTTTAAGTGAAAGTGACAAAGGGCAATGCACACTACCGATCCCAGTGGTGTTCTCAGACATTCATAGCAAGCATGTGGCTAAGGCACTCAGCGCAGGGGCGAAGCGAGAATTATATTTACAGGCGGCTGAAGTCCGATTTTATCTATGTATGTCTGTATGTGTGTTCACACATGCAAAAACTTCAAGCAGAGAAGGCGGAAATGGGAAGGGGGTGTCTGTCACAAACGTGTGGAATTCTCGCGCGTGCGCTCCTTCGTCAAGGGAAGGCTGCCATGGTGTCGGGAGAGAATCTTCCCAATGCTGACTTTGGGAGAACGGCACCTCCAGTGTCTTCCCACACCTGCAGCAAAAAGGCATGCGTTGGGGGAGTGCGTCTGCAGTGGAGGCACAGAATGCCGTGAAAGAATTTGGCTGCTTGGGCAGCTGATGTTGAACCAGCAAAGATCGCGGTCATTGGAGTAGCGAGTGTCATGTAGGTGGCGAGCGCGGAGTGTCCCGCGCAACGAATTTAGTCAGCTGCAACCTCGGGCACCCTCGTTATCTACCGAAGCAGGCGAGACCATCATCAGCACTACAATGACTCCCCTACAAGTACCACGAGCTGGCATGGTCCATATGGAACATTTTATTGCAGCTTTTTTTGTTTCAGTTTTTTATTTTAACCCAGCTTTACATTTCACTGTATTAGCATGCGCTGCATCACATAGAACCTCTGAAGCGGGAGCACAATACTTTTCTAACTTTTTTTGTATTTCTTTTAGTCTCCCTCATGTCGAGTTATTTTATTAACATACTGTGTTGTCTGTATTTGTACTTGTAGTACTCATTTAGTTTAAGCTTGTTTTGTTGTTCTTTTTATCGCTCATATTTTTCTTTCCTCTTAGTTCACTGTGTATCTTTTGACATTGCCCTTGTTCTAATTTAACGCTTGTTTGTTCCTTATATTAAATGCCCGTGTCTGCTCAATGAGTCCGTCAGTCATCCTGAACGTGCAACCCTGCACGGGTTGACCGGCCAACAAAAATTTTAAATATACCACTTCGAGGCCTTTCAGGCATCATAGGCTTAAGCGTAAAGTGGAAGCCTGTGAGTCTGCCTAGATGACGTTGCTAGATTGACGGGGCCTCACCGAAGTGTGTGACAGTGTTGAACATCCCCAATGCCTTCTGGCTGGGCCTATGGCTTAGCGAGTCCATTGATTCACAGATGGTGAGCTGTCATGAACTGGTAATTAGTGAAGCTGGACTGCAGAAGGTCATTAATGACATTGGCAAAGAAACAGTGGCACAATGTCAAAGGAGCCAACGAGGGGCACCACGATGTAGGATAACATCGCAAAGATCACGAACTTTGGTGGTGCAGCTCAAGGGGAGGATCAACGTGATACAAAGCAAATATCACATGAATATCGCAACCTGTGGTGACAGTAATCCATTGGTTGCCAAGGGTTGACAAGTCAATGTGGAAAGATGGGTAGGCAGGAATGTCTATAGGCTGGAGTAGGCCAGTTAGAAGCAAGAAAGCTTGCTTGCGGCATTGGCAGTGCTCACAGGTCACTCTATATCATTTAATGGGATGGTGGAGACCAAGCCAGATGAAGCGGTGATGGACGTGGCCATATATGCAAGCGACGCCTAAGTAGCCATCGGTGGGGGCAACGTATACGTGCACGAGCAAGTCGGAGCATAGGTGCTTGGGAATGGCAACAAAAAGCTCAGCGCTACTGGGACGAAAGTTGAACCTGTACAACATACACTTCTTTAAGGAGTTACAAACCACCCCTCGGGCTTGGTGAGAAAACACATCCTGTGGAAAGCAGACACTGCTATGAACAGCTGAGCCAAATCTTGCAGTCGTGCAAAGCAAGGAGAGTTTAGAAGCGGTGCGCGAATATACCATTTTTTCAAGCGCTCTCTTCATAGAAAAGCCCATCCTCACTACTTGCTTCAGTGGGCGGGGCACCTGCTGATTGATGTCAAACAACAGATAGCATGCTATTGGCCAATAGCCGACATAAACCAGGAACGGTGTTTGGATCAGATGCGCTTCTTGCCATGGGGTGCCGCCTCGTGCCGGCACCGTGCTCCATAGTCTGCTAATCTGCATAGTCTGTTACACAGTAAGCTACACTTGTGTACACGAATCACAGCGGGAGAGAGTGATCACATTTCATCACGCACACTGACATAACTTCTTTCCCCTGTGCCATCCCTTTCTGTGTAGCTTCCAGTGCGCTCGTCAGGACAAGAGAAGAGAGAAAGCACCTAGAGCGTGCGACAAATCCCTGTAACTCCTATCGTTTTTGACGGATTCGAGAAATTTTTGCGGCAATCGATGCGTGAGGCAATAGGCACTGCGCAAAGCGCCGACAACGCCGCCTGTCGCCACGGCTCGGAAGCGTAGGCGGGCTAGGGCGAGCAGTGTTCCCGTGAGTGTCAGGGCGAGTGCTGTAGTTGCTGTGATAGTTGCATCTTCCATAGCAATTTAAAGCTTCTGTCAACCTTCAGCAATGCCCAGAAACAACTGCTGCGTAGTTGGCTGCTCGAGCACATACAAAAACTTGCCAGGAGCACATTTCTACGAGTTTCTGGTGCTGCTTCACGAGCAGAAGCGACGACAGTGGAGGATTACCGCTGTTCGACACAGAAGGTAAGCAATCGCGCTTTGTTTACGGCAGTGTTAGAACGATTAAGCTACCTGATCAATAAGGCATCAATGCAGAAGTTGCAGAGCTTTTCAAGAAATAACCAAGAGCAGTGCTTAAAGCAACCCAGGTCTTGTGTAGTCCCTTTTTCTTTTTTTCCAATGAAAAAAAGAAAGCCAGTAAAAATTAAAATACCGTAAAGCACCACGGAAGCGCCACGTTTCGCACAAGCACCAACATTTCCAAAACTTCAGAATTGTGAAAATTATATATTAAGCACCCACCCCTCCAAAGTGCCAGCATCAGTCAAAATATTCGCCTCATTGTTACCCTTGCGAGACCACTAGAGGCAATGACAGGAATATCCGATAACTTGCAGTGCAAAGGGAAGGACCAATGGGGGCAGAGATAATGCAGAGTGACAATGAACAGTCCTTGAAAGAAAACCCAGTGGTCACAGGGTTTTCTTGATAAAGTGTGCCCGCAGCTGCCGTTCCCACTCTTCTCGTGCAATCTGCTGGCCACACGATGCACTCCTACACCATCTGCTGGCCACACGATGCACTCCTACACCATGGCCTGGAAGACTCAAGTCGTCGTGTGGCACTGCACGTCGGAAAATAACGCTAGCTGCACCTCTCGGCATTTCAAGATAGAAAAAAAAAACACCCCACAAGTGGGACTAAGTATGACGCTCCAAAGAACCTCAACTATTGCAAGCAGAAGCAGGAGCTCACAGATCGCAGGCCAACTTCAATGGAGAGTTAGACGACACCCTCTCGTATTACCTTCAAACGGAATGAGATGCTGACTGCACCATCAGTAACCGGCTCCTAACACAAGTGCTGAGAATTGCTGGAAACCTGAACCTTGGAAACTTCAAGGCTTCAAGCATATATATATCAACTGGTGGAAGAAGCGATTCAGAGTGACAATGTGTGTGTCCACCAATGAATTAGAAGGCCCCTGCTGACTGCAAGAAAGCTGTTGATGCCTCTCACTCAAGAATCGAAACTTTCAGGGCGCGCTTCGACTACACGGCCTACAACATCTGTAATGTGGACCAGACTATGGTTAGAATGGACAGTCCAGCAAACCGTACCAACAACATTGTGGGGGAAAGCAGCATACGGATCATCAACTCCGGCTGTGCCCATCGCAGTTTCACCAAGGCCCTGGCGGCCCGAGCATCTAGGCATAAACTTCTGGCATTTATCGTCTTCAAGGAGCCTACAGGAAGAATTCCGGCTCGGGCATTCATGAACCTTCGAATTCCAGCTAAATGACAGCAAGTTATCTTTTCGTTCACTTTACTTTTTTCACATTTATATTCTAATTACTACAAATAACATCCCCTATACTTTCCTTGGCATAATTGTTTGTTAGTTCTCATAATTATTGTGTCTAACAAAAAAAAAAAAAAACGAGCCCTTAAAATTCATCTTCATTCCACCATTTAACATAGTCTTTCGTTGTATCATGTGCCAACATGGAGGAACACTGGGTGCAAGGGTAATCAAAAGTGGCACCGCTGACACGATGACATAATGCCCACAACCTAGGTGTAATGTAGAATTAAACGTACTCGGCGAAAAGTCATTTACGATCAATTCTTGTGCCCTTAGTCTTCGTTTCTACAGCAAGTGTACAATTAACGTAGTTCAAAAATGGCTGGATACCAACCAAAAAGGACCTGGAGTGGTTAGGACACACTTGGGGTCCCAACATGGACAACGTTCGCCACTTACTCGTCATGGAGCAAGCCCCCATCCACAAAACGAAGGCTGTTGTCGATGCAGCAGAAGCTGCCAGTACCGACACCATGTATGTTCCAGGAGAATGTAGAGGCAGCCTGTGGACGTCTACTGTATTAAGTTTTTCAAGGACTCCCTCCATAAGTCATGGGCAGAGTTTATGAGGAAGGGAGAGAAGACTCCTAAAGGGAACCACCAGAAACCTTCGCGCCAACACGTGCTGAACTTTGTGCCAATGGCTTGGGCTACTGTGTAAGAATAGATGGTCGGGCTATTCTTGAAAGGGTGTGGGATCAGTGTCGCGTTGGACAGCAACGAGAATGGGCACTTGCATAACCGACTTGCAGGTACAGGAGAACTCATGGTCTCTTCAAGTCATGCGAGTATCAGCGATGAATGCATTGACCTACTTTGCACAGACTCGGAAGAGCCGATCAATAGGTTCAGTGATGATGAGTAGGTGTTAGTGTACCCCATCATTTAAAATTACAAGATAAACATGTTTCTTTGATTCCGTAGCCACCGTAGCGCTGTCTCGAAGCTTTTTATTGGCTGCCACCTTGGTTCTTCCTGCTTTCACTGGACAAGTGCCCATATCTAGGTTAACGCAATTTTCAGTGAAAGTGGGCTGAGCGCTTCCGTGGTACTTTACAGCATACTGCCAATGAGTGCCATGTGACAACATGTCTGCAGTGCAATAGTAGTCTTGAAATGTAAAACCTCCTCATCAAGGACACTGGAACAGCGAGAGCCAGGGCTTCATGTTTGATAAGGACCTAACATGCACATCAGAAACTGCTGAGGGGGTCAGGAAAAGATGGTCCCCATTTGTTCCCAGTGCAATAAGCCAGGAATGTATTTGAGAAGGTTTGAGAGCACTGTAATGACCTGGCATGTAAACATTGTTTATGTAGTCCTAATTTAATGGGCTTTTCTTTTTTCACAGCAAAAGCTGTTATGAGATAACGGACGATCCTGGTGCCATAGTTGTCCACTTCCGCCGCCGCTGGTGGTGTCCGTAACTGCTATCGCGCGAATTAAGAAAAAATGAAACGACAAAAATCAAGGATCGGATGGGATTTGAACCCGGGCCCTTTGCATGGCAGTCGAGTATTCTACTAAAGAGCCCCGCCGGTGCTTGAAACTCCTCCGTAAAAAGACCCTGTACAGGTGTCATGTCAGGCAAGGAATCGCGTTAACATGTAATATAGTGTGGCAGAAGAGTAAAATAACAACCAGACGTCACACAATGCAAATTGCGCAACGAGTGGGTCGTTTAATGCTTCCAGCCCATTACAAAGGGCTCAGCCATTATTCTTCATCGTCCTCAGCCACAGCACAAAGTGCACATAATGCCTTACAGGTGTGTAGCGAGTACCAAGCTTCTCCGCAGAATGATGAATAATGGCATAGTGGGTGCTTCCCTACTTCACAAAAATTATGATGATTTATGACGTAGTGGGTACCTTGCAAGTGTACTTGTATTAGTTGCCCCAAGAGAGTTTACGAGCTCTAGAAAGGCCGTTCTTCCAGCTTTCGCTGTGACTGTGCTGCGTGCTCTGCGCAGGCCTGGCGATTTTTTTCTCACTGGAAAAAAAGAACCACGAAAGACCTAGGTTGCTTTAACCCTTTGTCAGGAGTGAAAAGGCTGCCTTTGACTGCTGACATGGGTGCCGCCATTTTGTTAGTGAGCTTCCTTAAACGAGGCCATGAACCTCGGTTTGGAGCAACCCTGGTTAGTGGAATAACTCAGGCTTTCCGTCTAACTGAATGTAACTACAGTTTGCGGGAACTGACGTTTGTCACAATCGAGGTTAGTGTGCCCGTGTAACTAGGGTGCGAGATTATTATAGCTGCTTATGAATAGGCTCAAAGCATGCGATGCAAGGAGGCACTTGCCAGGTTGTACAAATAAGCTTTATGCAGTTTTTCTGCAAGGTTGTTGAGCACTGTTGGCACGTTTTGCGTGAAGTGGTGGTGCACAGTCAGCACCTTTACAACATCCAACACGCTCTTTCACATTGTTTCAGTCTTTTCATGATCTATAGAAGCACAAAATACAAATGAGAAAGGCTAAATGGAAGTGAAACACATTTAAAAATGACTGCATATAAAAAGCAAATGTCAAAGGGCCCGGGCTTGCAAGGCATATTCTTCAACCACTATGTTCAGCATATTTGAAGGTAGCTAGAAGCAATGGCTCACTCTTGCATCAAACCTGTCCACAATTGACCTAACAGCATTGCAGGAATGCAAGAAATATGTTTTGCACTTGATAACGATCTCATACATGGTGAATGAGCAACGAAACATGGGCAGTCAAAATCGACAAAAGTGAGAAAACATGGCAACAAGGAAAACAACTCGTGCTACCACAGCCACCCCTCAATTAAAATAAAAACCACAAATTGTAGTTGCAGAATCCTCAGCATGATTGCGCTAATTGTTTTTGTGGGCCTACATATGTACTTCTGAGCACTAGAGGCAGCTTTAATTTGCAGTTGCGAACGGGACATATATGTCCCAATGACCAACAAAGGATTAAATAATGTTATCACTCATTTCCTGAAGTCTTCCACAACCTTTGCATTGATAATTATATAATTAAATTTAGCTCAATTAACTTAACCTAATTATTTTAACAAGAGAAGGGTTTGCCATTTGTGTAAGATCCTCTACTATTATTTTTTTTTTTAAAGGCAACTGTTGGGAATGCCAGCATAAAGGTCTCCCATCACTAAAGAACCATTTTACAGTCACAAATTTCAAATGCTCAAGAGTATGCTGTACTAACATGCCTGACTCCCAACATAAAATGCTCAAAAAACTGCTAAAGTTGATACTACTTGTATGCTTGTACGCATTTACAAATTATATAGAATTGCAAGCAATGCATGGATGAAATGCTCTAGAGCAGGTGGTTTATTCTGAACCAAAAGCTTATTGTATTTCTTTTCAGTCATGTTCTGCAGTGAAAAAATTAATATCCTCCTCCTAGCCCTGGAGACTGTTTTAATCCATCGCAACAGCATTGTAGCTATATCCTCATTGAAACATGGTAAATATAACACTATCATAAAAAAAACGTATCCAGGAATGTCTTAACTGCAATTTGTTGGACTGCTAATTGAAGCACTTGAGCTTACACAAGACTGTACAAAGAATGTGGTAAAAAGTAGAGGCAGCAAGGGCTAACAAAACATCATGTAACCATGCGCACAAGAGCGATTTACAGCTAAAGCAGAGGCACTGACCAGTAATTCCACCTACCTTGATATCTCTATGGATGAATCCTTTGGAATGCATATACTCCACCCCATTTAAGATCTGCTTGAAGATGTTCATTGCTTCTGGAATGATGCTGATGCTACTCTCAGCTGTAGGTTAAAGATTAGAAGGAGGATCAAATTTTCGCTTAACCCTACAACACCAACAAGTTGGATAAACAGAGTTGATGACAACACGTGCATCCATGATTAATGCTTTGTGAAAAGCTAATGCATTTTCGAAGAGCTAAGTTATAGGTATACCCAAAATGCTAAGTCAACTAAGAGTTTAAAACTTGCCTTGATAGAGGAGTCTGACAAGTTCTTACAGCAGCTCTGGAATGAGTTACTAGACTAAGAAGGACTGGTGAGAGTTGTTTTGCTCAAGATAGAGGTTCACAGGAAGATGCAGACTAAGTGATCAAAAGTGATCAAAAAAGAGATGTCGGTGGCGACGTTTCCACAAAGTCAGCTTACTGAAATATTGGCTCTTGCAACATGTCCCTCATTTGACTAGAAATTCTGATGAAATCACCTTACCTAAGCTACACGCACTAATTAAGGCTACACTGAACTTCCCTGAAATGCTAGAGCCACCAACATTGTCCACTCTGACCTTGCACATCAACTACAAGAAATAGTGATAAGTTATACAATTAGAGCTTAGTGACCAAGTAAGGGGTCGCTTACCAGACTCTGGTGCAGCTAGCCGCTGATTACGTGCGGCCAACCAATCAGCTAGGTTTTTGGAACATAGCTCCATTTGAATGTACAGCATACCTCCAACATCCTTTAATAAGAAAATGCCCAATACAAGTCACATGAAAAGAGAACAGCAAAAAAGACTATTTGCACAGATGAAAGCTACAGAAACTGCAGTCGGCAATATCAGCTTAAAAAAAAACCATGCATCAAAACGAACATGTACATACAAAAACGTCATTTTTTCTTTTATCATCTTCTACATTAGATGTAATTTACTCTAAATTCACCCTTAGCCTCCACAAAAGCAAGCAAGTCTCCTTGCCTGCTTTTAAGACCTAACCTGAACCTACAATGGGCCTTGTGACCAATCATGATAAACAAACATACAAACCTGCCAACCTTAAAACTGAGAGAAAGCTACAATTAAGGGTTGAATACTTGCTTCCCTTTGAATGTAAGGAATAATAAATCTCACTGGAGTCTCGAAAATATTCAGCTACAGATGCGCCAGTTCCCATGAAAACACATGTAATGAATAACTTCTGCTCAATAATTTCTAATCATTTAGTCATAAATGCCACACTTTTGCGCACTCAACATACAAATTTGTTGCCGCCATTTAAGCAAAGCATTCACCGCAAAAACCGGAATACAGGTTGGGCTCTGCCCTCCCACGCCACCTACTTCGAACTGAAAATAGAAAAAATGAATGATAATTACAATACTCTGCAACGTGAAACTTGGGCACAACTCTGCACGTTTTTGAGATTGCCAGACAACATAAATCACAAAGGCATCAATTGTGCGCATTTCCACACAAGCAACATGGTCTTAAAATTATCAAACACTACAATATGAATGTTGCATAATGGTTGAGTGTTGCTTTATCCATTTGAACACTCTGCAATGACACTGAGAAGAAAAAGGTGCACACGATGAGCAAATGTTCGTAAGCACCAGTAAAATGTGTTTTCATCGAAAGGTTTAAATGCGCGTGCTGTCTCCGTCGAATTGTGTAGATTTACTGTATATGGCTCCTTTAGGAGCCAGAGTTCACAGAGGTCTGCCATATTGCAATCCAAATTTGTGCATTGAAGCCATCCCTTGTTCATACAGGGGGCTACATTCAAGGCAGCCCTCTTGTCAATTGTATTTATTGCTGCTTTTGGGACACTCACCTACTCACAATATTTCGCGAGAAAGTTACATTAGAGGTTTTAGCTTGTCCGGTATTCCGGTATATGCAAATGGGTTTACAGAATACCAGCTTACCGGTCGCTGGTATTGATATCTTGGGACGCTTCACGCAACCCCAATTATAGACATGTCTGTTTTTTCCTAGTGTCTTCGAGGGAAAAAACAAGTTTAAAAAGGCAACTAATTCGATATTAGGTTGCTGCCATTAATTTATGCCAGCAGGGAAGTACACTGCACCATGTTTCTACAATAATTTATGCTTTCCTGGTTCACCTCGGCTCCGGCAGAGGGCACCACATATTCGGCCTCTCATGTTTACAGCTATGGTATGTGGTAAAACGCTAACACAAAGAAGTTTGCAGAACGACTAAAACTCTCCTTTAACGCATGCTTACGAACAGAATTTTTTTTTTTTTTGAATTTGAATATGAAAGCTTGAAAGTGACAATAAGGTTCAGCGCTGTTTTGAATGTGTCTGAGAAGATGGTTCGGCGATAACGAACTTGCCAGCGGTGAAGGCACCTCAGCTGCCACAACAATCGCAATAATTAAATCGCGAGCGACATTGTACGCGATAGTGACTCGACGGAGATTCCTGTCGTTCCAAGTCTCACTTGCTGGTGGAAGGCCATACAAGCGACAGATGGCGGCGACACCATAAGTGGCAGCACGATTGTGCTTGTGTTAATAATATGTGTAGCTGTTACAAACTTTACACTGCAATACGCAGAAATGACCACCAACAGTTCTGTCATGACCTCTTCACGTGCCCTTGCCCAAACGATGCGATTTGGGGATCGAGCACACGTATACATTGCAGCAGAGGCGTCAGTTACGGCACTGAAGGGCAGGAAATAGAGAGAGGGAGGGAAGGGGGGGGGCTGCCTTCGCTCTTTGGTCGCATGCCTTAGCAGCCCTATTTAGTGGCTGCATTTAGCTCTGGACATGCAGTAGAATGCTTGAATGAGCCTTGCACAGACTTCCAAATTTTGGTCACAGGAATGTCATATTTATTTTGTGTACTTCACTCTCATTTAAATCCAGAATTAACCCTAATTTACCCATACTCCAAGGTACTTGTATTCGCTTACCCTCGGTATTTCTTGGCCCTGTATTGACAACGCCTAATCATTGGGGTCGTTGAATACCATCAATCCACATTTTGTTACACCAAATCCTAGTCCTAGAGCTTCACCTTCTCTTCCACATATATCCACCAGCCGCTGTATCATCTCGGCTGTCCGCAAATAAGACAATATCGTAAGTATAAAATAAACCTGGAAGCTGCTGCTCGATCATCATGCCGGCCTGTTTGTGGGAGATTAAAACCAACGTTGCTATTTTTAAACGAATCAGCTGTTACTTTTCGGATGTAACCTAGCGCTTCATACCCTTCCCATTGATTTCCTCTATCTACAATATGTTGTTGCATTGTGACAGACTTCCTACATAGTGCTTTTAAGTGGCTCCAAAATACTTTTGGCGCGGCTTTATTTTTTCCGTGAACCTCTGTCATCCAGCGTTCACTTTCACCTTTTTTTTGCTTTGACCAATGGATTTTTTCTTTAAGTATATTTCCCATATTTTGCTGACTTCGTCCTGCACCCACTTCTTTTTTGCCTGTCTAAGCTCCCGTGATGCTTCACGTCGCTTCTCAATTGGCTAGTCGCTCAAAGCGCCCCTGTGCGATGAGCCAAGAAACTAACGATAGGCAAGTTGGCTTTTCCGCAGTAATTTGGAGTTCCACGTGACTACGCCTGGCGAATGGCAACGGAGCGGCAAGTGGAAAACAGAAGCACAACTGTGGCTCTTAAAGGAGCCATATACAGTAACTCTACAGTTGCGCAAAGGGCACGGCCATCTGGTGGCACCGGAAGAAGCCAAAATGCCCACAATCACCACGTGACTGTGTTCATAACAGATTGGCGGATATGTATGCAATACGTTCCTTTTCGCTCTTCATCTTCAGCTGTGCTCGTTCACTCGATTACAGCAAAGCATGCCGACGCTCGACGCAGGAACGGTAGTGTAAGAGCTGCGCTTAATGAAAAAAAAAAAAAAACTGGAAGAGAGATGCATATGGAATAGCCCAAACTATCAAAATGTACCCTTACCTTGCAACAAATGCGATTTCAAATGCTGCAGTGACATTGCCATTTATTTGCATGTGCGTTTACAAGCTGGTTCCAAATGCCAGAAAGCCCACACTCCACCAAAAATGAAGGGCTCAAGCATGGTCTTGATAAAACGTAAAAACCAGAATGCCTACGAATTGTGCCATTGGAAGTCTATAGCACACGCTATCTCAAGACCTTTCATTCGGATGGACTCGACGTCACTGGAAACCATCTTGAACGCAGCGCCCGTATCAACCACACAACATTCGTCTCCAACTCCAGATACGGCGGGGTCTGGCCCTGAAATGAAGTTTTCTGCTGATTGCTGCATGTCGTCATGTGACCATCCTGGGTTTGCAATGTACCATGACAGCCCTTGTAAGTCCAAAGGCACGGGCTATCTCGACACCTCCCAGGTCACTGGTAGCCACTTTGAACGCAGCTCCCAGATGAAACCGCAACATTTGTCTCCCTAACTACATAAACGGTGAGCTCTGGCCACAAAAAGACATTTTCTTCTCATTGCCGCATGTTGTGATGTGATCCTTCTGGGTCCACCAGTAGCGAATGCTTTTCATAGACATTCCAGACTCATGCTCGGCTGCCAGATTTCCACGTGCCTTCACGAACTCAATCGCTGTTTCTTGAATGCTATGGTGAACTATATATATATTGTCGGTTCCCACTCATTTTCCAAGAAAAGTAGGCAAAAAAGGCAGCATGCAGCCCAAATACATTCAGAAGAGATAAGAGAAAACATAAAATAGGGCCATCCTGCAGCTCTACAATTTTCTACTACATTCCGGCACGCCTAGCAAAAAAAAAAAAATGACGCTGACAATGGCGATTGAGCTACAGCCCCAAATAAAATAAAAGTAACACGATCTGCTGTTAAATGCTCCTGTCCTCCTCTCCTGCGCTTTCCCTCGATGCTTGGTGCTCCCATTGGCCGAACGCTATCACGTGTCCCTAGCGCGCCTTTTCTCTTGCTTGTTTTTTGTTTCTCTATGGCTCGACCTCCATAGCGGTGCGAAACACGGCGAGCTGCATATGTGTGCACCTTGTTTCACGCCTCTTTTTTGCACTTTTACGCTGTGGTTTCAATAATTTTGTGTTTGCGATGCCGCTTTGCTACGCTTTCAGGTGTAGTAAACGTGAAATTGACTTTTTCAGATTCAGTCTGAGAAGCGAGATTTGGCACAGAGGAAGATCTGGCTTCATAGAGTCAGCCAGGCTGACTACAAAACTGACACAATGGTCTCAGCTCTGTGAGGTAAGCAAGCATTTCACGCACATTGCTAACAATGTACCCAACTTCCGTGAAGTGATCTTCAAACGTGTCTGCTTTCTGTTGACCACGGTGTAAGATATGTATTCTTTCACTTTTCGGCTTGCATGCAAGGCGTGTCTGACCAGGTAAAGTAACAACGGCGCACGTCAGTTGGTCTGATGAAGGCAGCAGGTATCTATCGGCGGGACGATGCACGTAGTAATAGAAAATGCTTTCTGCACCAATGTTGTAACAACCGACGTGATTCGCAGCAACAGTGGTGTCTGCTGCATGCCGCATTTTTTGCCAGCGAAAAACGCGGCACGCGTTTCTAACTTTTCCAACGTGTCGTAGATGCATTCACTGACTAAGAAATTCAGATTTTCCGTGAAGCGCCAGTTGCTATGGGAATGCATTTTTGTGTTCGCGTCATCCCGCCAATAGGTATCCACTGCCGTCAGCGATCTGATAAAGACTGACGTCGTGCGCAGCATATTTCAGTGTCTCGTTGCCAATAACAAAGCCACCCAAGTGCAACAACATTTCGATGTCCTCTTGCAATGTTTCTACTGCCTCTAATTAACGTAACATGAAAAAATCTGATCGTAATACCAGCTGACGAGCGCGAGCGATTTGCGGTGACAGCGTTTATTGCGGAGAGTGTTTGTTAGCTGCACATCAGTGCAGGGGGAGCCATGGTTGACAGAAGAGAGAGTGAACGCCGACACAGCAGGAGGAGAGAGGAGTTGGCGTTACTTTTAGAGACGATAGTTTTTCTTGGGGAACTTAAACGCAGAAATTTTGGTCTGTCTGCTTGTCTGTCTGTCACCCGATTCAGCCACCCGGCCAAAGTTGGACCACTTGCCCAAGGGCCAGCTATCTTGAGCTGGTGTGTAGGTTCATACTTGTGTACATTGTCGATCAAAAAGCAAACATTACGCACATCTGAGGCACAACATCACTAGGTAAGTATTAGGTGTGTGTTTCTTTTATAGAAAATACATAGATACGTAATTCTTAAGACCCTAGTTTCTTAAGCTGCGCTGAATGTGCGGCTGCGCTGAAAATGCGGCACTATGCACGGCCACGAACGCCCTCTACACGGAGGAAGGAAGCCCTCTGTACAAGGTCATGTTTCCCGACGTATGCCAGATGGCGCCCATATCTCACGCAGCGCTCGTCTATCGTCTTTTATGACATTTGCAGTGTAGCAAGCAGATACGCGGCCAATTCTTTATTTCATTCAGGGGCTTTAGACTGAGCTGGTTGACTTCAGTCGTTCAGAGTGGCCAGAGTTCCAGTTTTTCTGCCAATGACCAGTATATAAGATGGGGGTTGACTTGAATTTTTATCGTGGGTTTCTGAGAAAAAAAAAAGATCTAGCTATATTCCGGTTTTTACGGTATTTGGCTGTTCAGGAAAACTTTGCATTGCTGCAAAACAATGAATGGTGCTGCAGTAATCCACTTCTTGCCTTGAACAACACAATGTCATCATGGTGTCATGGAGAGCACTTACGCTTCATACGCTTGACATATGATCGTAAACCGCATATGTTTGACGTATGATCCGATGCTCATGAGCGGCAGCACGAAAGTTGTTAGCTGAGCGCCTAGCGGCACCTGCGGATGAGTTAAAGTACATGGAGCGCCTGGCTCGCAAGGCGGTAAAGGGACTTCACGTGACGATGAGCGTTCGGAAGACTTATTTTACCCACTCTTTATATTAAAAAAACGGTTGAAAATGTCAAAATGAAGGTGGTTAGCCACAGTTGCATGCACTCCTGTGAAAATAGAACGTTGAGTGCAATCAACAGTTTGCAAGGAGGGCTATCGGCATCGCTTTGCTTTTCAGTGTTGCCGGAGGAGGCACTCGTACTTTTTTTAGTGACTTCTCAGACTGAAAAATTCTGCTTACAAAATATCCACATGCCTTTGGAATCAACCACTGCAGGTACAACCAGGACCGAGGGGGAGCTTTGCATTGCGCCTTAAAAAACTGGGTCGAGAAAAATCGGTTGTCAGTCCCTTTAATGACGAACTTGTTCCCTTATCGCCTCTCGCACTTTAACCATGACACCAACCACAACCATCTCGTTTCTCTTTTCATAAATTTTTGGTCCTCCTTTAGCAGGAAAACTGCAGAAGCTGCCAGATAGCTTTTTCTTTCATCTTCAATGAGAATAAAAATGTTAAAACCTTACATAAAAAAATCCACATTACCAATTATTTACACCAGTGGTTCTCAAAAGAGGATCTGTGAAACACATCCACGAAAAAAGGCACCTATTTCACGCTGCAAGTAGTGTTGATTTATGACCCACCCCCTTTCTTTCTCACTGCAAGGAGTCCCTCATCACTTCCACCGGTCCACAAGGGGTCCCAAAACATCCATGGCTGAGAACCACTGATTTGCACTATATGCGATACCATGGAGAGCTGGTTTAGCGCATTAGAGGGGCCCTGCAACACTCTTTGAACATGGTCAGAGAACACTGCAGCTGATCGGTAGTTGAGGCTCCTGCGAACATGTTAGCCAAATAATATAGCACGGCACATGGCAGGGAACTTACAATTACGTTTGAAAGACAGCTAGAAATTGCTCTTCTATCGGCAAATTACCACACTGGAGGGACCGACCACATCAGAGCAAGGGAGGACGATCATTGGCTGACTTGAGCATGCTTGTTCTGCATAGTTACAGCAGGAAAGAAGATAACTTAACGGCTCATTTTTCGTTGTTAGACACAATATTAATGAGAACTAACAGACAATAATATTGTCTGTTAGTTCTCATTAATATAGTTACAGCAGGCACCACAGGGTGTCACCATGTGCCCACAATAACTAAAGTCCCTGTCTACAGTAGCAACACCAGCGCGCTCGTGACCACACCAAAAGTGAGCAGACGTATTCAAAAATAGTGGCTCAAGGCCATGGCACACACTGATGTAGCTTCTTGCCCCTTTTTCATTCTCACCTGTGAAGCTTTGAGTGTGCTCGTCGGTACTAAAGGAGAGAAAAAGCATTTAAAGCATGCAACAAATGCCTGCAACTCCTCTCATACTTGACAAATTGGAAAAATTTTGTGCGGCAATCAATTCATGAGCCATTAAACTCTGATACTGAGGTCATGTTACGATTACTTGGAAAAATGTTGCAGGAACCCTTTGAACCTTTTGCTTTCACATGTATTTCGGTAAGATTTTGTCAAAGCAGTTACCAAAATATTTTTACATGAATGAAGGGCACAGACAGAGATCCGAAAAAAAGAGTACAAACAAGGAAAGCTACATCTTGTCTGCCCTTTGTGTATGTGTCCTTTCATCAGCCTGCCAATGCATTTCTCTTGATCATCTTAATTGAGCTGTGTGCTCAGGGAAACTATAATTTCAAAAGTGTATTCAAATAATAACTCTTGTTTGGCATGGTTCCTTTCAATGTGCTTTCAAACTTGATCTCCCTCCTACAATGCACACAAATGACAGGAATCTGTGTTTTTAACTCTACAAGAGGCCATCAACTGAGTTGCATCAATTTACCTCAAATGCAGGGTAAGAACAATTCTGAATTAGCTTTACGTATAAACATTAGGCTGCTTAGAGAAAAGGGTAGACTAAAAAGAGAATTACCAGCTTACCGAAGAACGGAGAAGACTAAAGATATGCTCTTGAGGAGTCACCACTGCTGAGGCACTGGAAGTGTCACTTGATGTCTTCCTTTCAATTATGCTATGTGCATCCACACCTTTTCTGAGTTCACTATCACTCTTTGAGCTCCGGCGCGAGCGCTTATATTTTCTGGCAGAGGCACTAGCACAAACAAGGTCCACAGTCTCTTTGCTTGGCTCTTCCAGTGATGCACACCGCTCAGTTGCATATGGATCCCAGTATTCATCCCGGCTTGCGCTATTCAAACACTCCTTCTGGCATTCTTCCGGCTCTGTGTCCAGAGATGTGGATGACTCAACAATATATGGCAGTGAGCTTGTATCACCATTACCAGAAGATATCAGAACAGTACTGTGAAGAAAAATTCATACATTAAGGCAACTTACGTAACAGCCTTATTGCAGCAACCTTTTCACATGCAATGTCATGTTCACATGGAAGAGGAACATGTGTTAGTCACTAAATGAGCAAAAATATATGTCCAACACAGCCATTTTATCCCAAATTACAGCTTTCATCCCCTTGAGGATCATTCCTTGGCATATCACACTGATTGGTTGCAGCAGTGAAAGAATGTTGCTACCTATTGAGCTTTTCATCAGTTACGCTCATTTTGCAATGGTATACATGAAAAATTGCGTGTGCATCACATCCCGTTTTCTGTATGAGAAAACATCCACAGTATCTGTCAAAAAGCCCCGACGGACAAAGAGTCAAGCTAGGTAAGGGTTTACTAATGTTTTTCGCAGTTCAAACAGTGATATCACAACGCACCCTTATATCTTATTTTGATGTGATCGAGTTTCACCCACAAAAACAAGTAGCACCGCTTGGCGCTGGCTGTGCTGCAATGTTTAGGAAGCTTCGAGACTGTTTAAAATTGTTCTGTTAAGATTACGCGCAGAATGCAAATAGTCAAGTTTATTCTGGAGCTCATGCAGGGGTGGAAGTGGGCTTCAGTGTTTTGGAGCAGCTGAGGGTGCAGGAATAATGCTGTTTTGGAGCAGCTTTGGAAGATCAAATGGTGTGCTTTGGAGCAATGCAAGTTAGTTTTGGAGCAGATGTCTAGGGTGAAAACAAAACATCATTGTTGATTGAAATATTTTATTTGACGTAAACAGAAAATTCCAATGGTTCATACTAAACATTCGATACTGATGAATCGACCAGACTTACCACACATGATATTATTTGATAAACACACACACACACACACACACACGTCAGCTGTGATGTTTTAATGATGAGTACACTTTTGTGTGTGTGTGTGTGTGTGTGTGTGTGTGCGTGTGTGTGTGTGTACATACACAAGCGTACACGTCATTAAAGGAACACTAAAGGCAAAAAAAATTGGACCATCTCCCCGAAGGGAACCCTGATGGGATGCGAAGGAGCAGCGTTGCGCACGGGTGGCATCACAGGTTGAACGGCGCTAACGCGGGTGCTGCGGTGAGCGCTGGAAGATTCGTTTGAAGCGAAACTCGGTGTAGCGTTTACTGGTGTAAACGTTTGTTTGAAACGCAGACACGGGAGGCGAGCGGGTGTTGGAGCCGGCAGCTGCGGGCGCTCGGGCGGGTGAGGGAGAGAGTGACGTACGCGCGCACCTGCGAGGGAAGCGTGCGAGGGGAGCGTGACGTCAACGCCCAGCTGCGGCGTGACCTACTTGGCACCGCTCCAACACCTGCGCCGAGGGAAGCGCGTTGCCTCGCGTTTGTGCGGACGGAGGGACAGCGTTACACAGGCTAGTCAAGCGCTGCTTCGCATCTAATAATTTATGTCGGAGTGAAAGGTCATAAAACGTCAATGGTATCAACAGCAGTGCTCCAGTAATCGAGAAATTAAGGTAAATGTAGGACACGATATGCGCCACGAGTGGGACATTTTGGAAATGATCCCGATGACGTCAAAGAGTCCCGAGTACAATTAACCGCTACTAATCAAACTAGTTGCAATAAAAAAAGAACCTTCCATGCATCACAAGATGTAATAAAATGCTGCTTGATCGTTTCTGTTCGATTCATAGAAAAAAGAACCTCTTGGCGCTACCATGGGGAACGGCGCGAGTGGTTCAAAAGTTCCGTTTTCGCCGAGCTGCGCGTCTCAATGGTAGTTTTGCTATTGCGTGCTGCTGCGTGTGCTTGGCTCTCGCTATTTACGCCCTGTCGATACTCTACTTCTGCTGCTGCTGGCCAAGCTAAGCTCCGTTACAGTGAACTATGCAGTTTCGGGGAGGCCCGTAGCTGGATCTTGGCAAGGTTGATGGCTGCTGTTGAGCAAGAAACCGTAGCTTCGGCGGCCGAGCAGTAAAGGCGGGCAATGTTGGGCACGGCAACTGCTACGTCAGAAGGTCCATTCATGCGGATGAACTGAAGTGCGCTAACGCCGTGCGAACCACTAAAACGTGATTTTCTTTCAAAATAAGCATTTCCTTGTCACGAAACAAGCACTACGAGGTTTTTGCAACACTATTGCAACAATCAACGTCGACTTAATATTTGCCTTTAGTGTCCCTTTAAAACATCACAGCTGACAGAAATAACTCAGAGAAAACGAGAGATAAGCAATGCTTTGCATAGCTATACTTGACCAGACCTCAGACAAATGTTCAGGTTAATAAAACACCACAGCGGACATGAACAACAACTGAAGACTAGAGATAAGCTAATAAAAGTTACCGTCATTCTAAACCCAATGAGAGACTATAAGAATGAATTTAAAAAGCTTATATTCTCGTCATTAAAGCACCACAGCCAATGAGAACTGAAAGGAAAACAGAGATAAGCAATACATTGTGTAGCTAAACCCGACCACACTTGAGAGATATTTTTTTTAATATTCACATTGACAAAACACAACTGCTGACATGTACAAATAAGAAGAGTACAGAAATGAAATATCAACTTTTATTGCGAGAGCAATTATATGGACACTCTTGGCGTGTTTTTGCCACCGCCGTCATTTTCCGTATAAAGTCCAAATCGATAACGTCGCCCCGCGCATCGTCTGTTCTTCGCGCGAGTAATAGCATGCAAGTGCTGGGAACGAACACATCTGATGCAAAGACGAAATGAACCGGCCATCTGCGTTGCACAAAGGGTGCATGCGATAACATCGACCTGCGTGCGAGTCCTGCCGTCGATGGCTCCCCGAGCAAGAGAAAACGCACCGCCTGTCTTTTGTCGGGCAAAGGAGCATGAAGGAAGCCGGGGCAGGGGGCAGGCTGCGTGGCTCGAGCAGCAATTGCAAACTTCGATCATAAGGGCACAATCGCTAGCGCTGACGCACGCGCTATCTCGGCAGACACCAGCAAACGGCCTGCTTTCTTCGCGTTGATGTGGTGGCTAGAGGGGGAGGTGTCAACATCAGCGTGTCGGAGAGGCAAAATTTTTTCAAGACAATGCGGTGGCACAGATGGCACCTCAGGGTCGACAGCAGCGCCGCCGCATTGGTGCTGTTCACGCAGTTCGAGCACAAAGGCATCTCTGAGACGACGAGCGCGCCACCTGTCGGCGTCATGAAAAAGTGCTGCGCTGACTTGCTTGCACAGCCCTACTGATGCTGACACCTCCCACTCCAGCCCCCATAGCGTTGAGACGACAGGCAGCACCAAAACAACTTAAGACATCAGTGTTTTGTAGAGTTACTTGAGATCGGATCCAAAAGAGTTAGCTGCTAACCTTACTTCGTATAACATTACAATTTCTTACTATCGCCTTCATTGCTTCACCTTTGCGACGAAACTGATTTTTTGCATGCCGTCATCAACATTATGGAGAGCGCGCCAGGTGATGGTGATGATAGGACGTTGCATGGGCATGCCATGTCACGGATGACAGCGGCATACAAAGGCACCAAAGACCGCTTGGGAGCAGTTTCGGCACAATAATGCGTTTTGGAGCAGGATGGCGCAGCAGAAATGGATTAGTACAGAGTGGCGCAAATGGCGCAGCACTTCTACCCCTGCTCATGTGAGCACCAGCGATAATGCTGGAAGGTTCAATCGTTGACGTATAGAGGACGACACGTTTTCTCATGATCAGACTACTGACGACTGACGTCTGTGCTTGCAGCTTTCGCTGCACTTTGAGTGTTACTTCTTTTACTGGGCACAAGTTCGCCCAATAAAGCGTTTCATCTTTACCAGCTGCGTTCTGCTTTCTTCACCGTCACAACCACATGACAATATAGCAACAAACCCTCAGTTAACATTTTATAGTTAGCAAACATATATTCTCGCATTTTGTTTCCCGATTACCTCTGTAACCTTACTAATGCTGAAAGCCTCAAGGGTAAAACAAACTAACATGTCGCCTGGAGACTAAGCACAACCTAAGCATCCTCTCGGTAGCACAACTGAAGAAAACATATGGGTCATTCCACGCCAAATATCCCAGCCATTTTGGCAACCGTCTCAATGTATTCGAAAAAATAATTTCCATTCTCCACTGACAACTATGCTTCCATTTGTTTAAAAATTATTTTCTAGCTTAAAACAAAAAAAATGTAATGATAAAACTTGCCATATATGAAGGACTATTTACGACCTTTCGATCGAGGTATAAAGCTTATTTTTAATTGGGGCACCACATGGTGCAAATTGCATCTCAGTGTGTGTCAAAATGAAGATTTTCTCAAATATGTAAATTTTTCTCGCAAGATTTACAAACTTCACTGGTCGGAAAATATTTTTAACAAAAAATATATCTTCTGTAGTGTAAGTATTCATTACTCAGATTTTAAGATATAGTGCAATATTACCAGAGCAAAAATGCAAACATAGCACATCTTGTCAAAATTTCTGGGGGTGCATAAGGTAGAAAAATTGCATTAATATTGTAGAGCTCAAACACCTCAAACAAACGTTCTTAATATGTAAACCATATTTGGTACACAACAAACGTTACTCTCAGAATAAATTTTCTAACGAACATCACTTAGACTGCATTCTCCAAAATTTGCAGGGCTTCCACATTATGAAAAATTGTTTTCTCTTTGAAATATCCCGGCAGTTCAGTGCTTCCAACACAGTAAAATCAGCACAATTTTCTTTTCATGCATCTGAAATGGCCCCCAAAAATGGCTGGGACATTTTGTGCGGAATGACCTATATTCAAGAAGATTATTATGAAATAATGTTCAGTTGCCACCGAATGGTGGACATGATGCACACTTTGAATCGGAATTCCTTACGCAAGTACTCTCACCACATCTTCGCTCAAGAAAAAAGAAAGGGAGATAGACACTGTCACATCACACGAAAAATGTAACAGATACGCAAGAAATACAAAACTAAACATGAAAGGACTTTTTTACAAACCTTTGAAAGCTGTCAACAGCGGCTGAATGAGACTTTGTCATAAAGTCTGTCACATTTTCAATCCACGCTGACTTGTAGGCCACAATATTAGGATGACAAAGTTGAGCCAGAAGCTCCACTTCCCTTAATACCTAACAAAGGAAAATGAAAATTGCAACTGTAGCAGTGTGAACAATATGATATTGCACACAAGAACATAACAATATGGTTCCTTATGAATGTGGTTTTAAAAGTGTCTTTCCAATGAAGGATTACTAATAAGCAAAGCTCCTTGTCGCATTTTAAATGCATGCCAGATTTCACACCTCACCTGCCCCTTTTTTTCCTTCAGTTTATATAGGACAAATCCACCATGCAAAAGCAACAAAAGCAGCCAACGTTTTAATGCGAGTTTAAACAAAGGCTACCTGCTTTAGGACCTTTGGATTGCAGTACTTGAAGGGGATCTTCTTCACCGCATAAATTTGGCGGTCTGTTCTTCTCCTGGCCTAAATGAAGTGTTATACGTGAAAACAATGAGCAGAATAAGTATTCCATGAATGCTCCTGCAAGAGGATTCACTAACTTAAAAAATATCATTGTGACGTCTACCTTACAAACGATTCCAAATCCTCCTTCAGCGATTTCTTCAATTTCTTCAAAGTCGTATTCATAACGTTTTTGGTGGTACACAACATCATTGAGGCGAAGTGCAAGGTCAAGTGTTGGTCTGCAGACAAAAATTAGAACAAGCAAAGGCAAATCAACTAATCTCATTGCAGCAACTGCAACTTTGTTACAGACACCAACAGTTCTTGCACTGGTGGGCAATTTGCATGGATTTAACTTACATCGGGTGCACATAGTAATATTCAACATAACACATATTTCAAGAACTTCAGCTACTTCATTATACATATAGTCTTGCAACAATGATTACAAAGAACGTGAAAATTTCGACTGTTGGCTGAATATATATTCTGCTGGTACTCTCAGAATAAATTTATTATTACATGTAGTTGCAATACACAATGTTCGAAATGGTATTCATTACAAGTAATATTATGTTATTTAAGATGATTACTGGTTAATATAGCTGTACAATCTTTTTATGCATTATCATATAAGATGAACCTCAAAACGGACACTCTGCAAGTCTGGTGAGTTATTCACAACTGAGCTCGCGAAATATTCGAAGATGCCAATGGCACAACAATCACAGTATGAGAGGTGGTGCCAGTGCCATTTGTGCTACCTTAATGCTACTGTGCGTGGGTTTGTGGAACACACAGATGCATGTAAAATAAGATGTACCTGAGCACGGCAAGTAAATCAATGGGGGTAAACAATCTCTGCCCTAATATTTCCATGGCAGCCATAAGCAACCTTTATAGAACCAGGTCAGTTGCAAAACTGAGCGATGTTGCGCGCCGCCGCCGCCATCAGCGACAGATGTGTCGCTGCTGTCACAACAGGATTCACTCACTCCACGCTCTTCAGCCGGCGTTGTGTCACGTCGCGTCAGTGTCTGTGGAGGCTGCTTTCTGCGTGAACAGTTTTGCACTTTGTATTGTGCTTCGGATGTGCTGCGTGTCTTCGCCATGACGACATGTTGTGTCCCGGCTGTACGAGCGGTTACAGGAAATCCGAGACACTACGACATTTCTTTTGTGTCTAGGGTTACCAACTCTTCAATGAAGGGAGTGGAGACGGGGGGGGAGTGGATTGTTTCTTTATTGTTTCGGCCTCTTCAGCTGGCTATGTGCTGCTCGCAACACTTCCTCTTGCTGGAGAATGTACCCGTAGAAGTTGTCGCACTTCGCACAGAAGTTCAGCCAAAGTAACTAAAGCTCTTCGCAGCCACCGCTAGCCACCGCAACATTGCTTCGTGCATGCTATTTGTGAGAACTTAGTGTTCTCGAGTGTGACGCGCGTTGTCGGCCGTGCATTGGATCACGTAAAAGTTTCTGGACAGTCCGGAATAAATCAGGAACATATAGCTGTCCCGACAGGGGCGGATGCTGTATGAAAAATCGGGACAGTGCCGCGAAATCCGAGACGGTTGGTAACCTATTTGTGCCCCGCGTGACCCTAACCAGCGAGCGGTGTGGGATCGCGCCATTCCTCGTGAGGACAAGAAACTGTCCGACATATCACTTGTATGTCATATGCACTTTCACGAGGAAGACATCCTGAAGACTTTCACTCACATGGGTAATGGTAAGAATAAAGGTTGAAATCGCCAGCGGAAAGGAGCCTCGTCGAAGGATGCGTCCCAAAGATATTCCCGAACTTGCAGTGATTTGAGTGATTCTAAAAATTATGCTGTAAATAATTTTTTACAGTTAATTAGAGCTCTTTTGATAAGATTTAATGCCTGAGACTGTAAATAAGTTGTGCCGTTTGTGTGCGTCACACTATACATGCAATATCTGAAAACTTGTTTCACTGCACTGCGTTCGTAAAATAAATACAATTTTCTTTCTGTAGCAGGACTGAAATTGTGGCGTGCAGTACACACACGGTGATGTTACCGCTCAATAATTGCAAGTAACGACAGTCGCAATACAGAGCTCCTCACTTCAAAAAAGTGAAAGTGAAGAATTATCAAAAAAAAACAGCGCAAAGAACTACGGAGCACCAGAGAAAGGATTGCACAAACATCAGCACGTTAACACCGCGCAATACTTGCACAGTCCAAAACGAAAAGACAGAAGTACCAACACGCCCAAGCATCAACTTTAGCTAAGGAATTACGCTATGGAAATGCGCCATATAGTAAATTTCTTATAGAATAATGGACAGACTCGTATGTTATGCTATCAAGCATCAGTTATCTAGGGCAGTCTAGAAAACAATCGCTTTACTGACTTTGCCTTACCGCTGCTAAATATTACTCAGTTTTACGTTGCAGTGGCAGTGCAACGAAAAATCTCGATAATACACAATCGGCGAGTAAACAATGGAGCCCTTTCTGAACGGCTGCCCTGGCGTCTTGCCACGCGGACTACGCGTTTTTGTCTGCTAGCGGAGGCTTGTTTTCGTCTGCTAGCACCACCAAACCGGAAGCTGCCCCGGTGCTGCGCGATGGGTTGGCTGACACGGGGAGTTTTGCAACTTACCTGGTTCTATAAACGTTGGCCATAAGAGACTCGCTGTGACTGACTGAACAGGATACTTAGCTCCCGCCAGGTGCGAATGCTAGTAGCATAGTGCACTGAATTTGTCAACTGATACTGTTAAGCTTTGAATAGTAACCTGACTGCTAGCAATGACTGGTCCAATATATTGATTAAAAAACAATTTGGAGGGCACTTGAATTTCGCCTACAAGAGTAGAATGCGATAGCGTAATCGGGCCCCGTTAGCATCGCCTTGTCAGTCGCTAGCCTGGCTTTGCTTCTCGGTGGACACCGTGCCACAAGGACAGGAAGGTTTGTGCACGTAACGTGAGCCGTTTCGAACTATCCTAGAATGCCTACTGCAACTACAGTTGTGAAGTGCCCGTTACGCCACAATTCTTCCTTTTGCAAATTGGTGAAGCACCCACTATGTGTCTGTAAGACAAGATGTGCACCCGCGCAGCTGCACACTTGGTTAATGCTGTTGCTGATAATGACTGTTAATTATGGCCGTGCACTTTGTTATTGGTGGGCCTTTAAACCAACCACTCATGGCACAATTCATATTTTGACAGGTGGTGCGATTCAACGCTTCGGCCACGCAATATTACACGAGTCAAGGAGACCCTTCGCACTACATAACGTTCGTATATAATTTTGTTCGAAGCAGTTTCAAGCACACGTGTGGCTCTGGGGTAGAACACCTGCTTGCCATGCACAAGGCCTGGGTTTAATTCCGACTCGAACCGAAGATTGTTATTATTTATTTATTTGCATCTATTTTGAATTTTCGCTCATGGACAATGCTGATTTTTTGCTCACAACCAACGACGCCAAAATTTCCGCGAAACGAGCTCTATAACGCTATCGCGTTAAAATTCATGACTAGCAAATGGTACATATGTACACAGCAACATGCGACACAAATATGCTCAGTGTTGACTGGCCCAGATGCAATAGAGCTGACAGGATTTACACACACTTCCTCTATCAAGGAGATGCCCTAGCTTATAACCAATAAAGAAGGTGCACAGGCACGCACAATGACGAAACTGAAAATGAGCTCCTACAGAAATACAATGAATAAAGCAGACAGGGGTAGTAAGAAGACAGGTGTTTTGTAAAATGTGCCATGAAGAGGTTCCAAGCTGGTACTGTCGTATACCAGGAGTAGCTGTAATGTGAAATTAAATGAGAACAACACCATGAGGAAACATTTTTTTAAAGATAAGAAAAGATGGGGACTTACCCAGGAATACTACCCAAACTCTCACTATGCTGCAAAAGACAGTACCATACAATTAAAAAAAAAAACATTTGCAATATGTATTAACAAAACATACATGTACAGGACTGCATGGAGTGCTCCTGCGTACAAACGTCGCCGGGACACAAGTGCTACGGCACACGTGAATTCGTGCTACGTTAACACATGACCCTTAGAATTTAACCCTTTCCCTACAGTGTTCTTTGGCCAAAGGCGATACAAAATACCTATTTTTTTAATTTGCCTATTTGATTTTACACATCTTGAAACAACTTAAAAACTATTTAAAGGCACTTTATTCGCGTGATACTAGCAATATATTTTCTGAAAATATGCAGAGGATTGGCTTCACTGCACTGCACCACCAAGAGAACCCTAACCTGTCCAGCCTTCAGTGCAGAAAATGTCTCTCTGAAATTAAAAAATAAAGCGGAGGAACAAATGAGCCCGTGAAAAAAACAACAACCTTGGGCGTGCCGGTTGAGTTTTGTTTACATCTATTGGCATCTACTGCCTATACATTGAGACGTGCTCGTCGTCTGAATCCAATGATTTAGAGAAAATATGCTGCTCTGTGTAGTCGCTGCCACACTTGCATGAGAACTGAATTTCTTCAATCCATAAAACTTGGGCAAACGTGTTTTTTCCTTCTTTTTTTCTAAACTGAGCTGTTGCCAGCATGCGCATGGTGCTCGCGCACAGAGGACAACGCCATTTTCCAATTCCGTCTACCAGAATAGAGTCCTTTCTCGACCAAAATACACGCTTTCAGTGTGTTTTTAATTTTTTTCCTGTGCCATCTATTCAAGCCAAAGAGAACTTAGCAAAATGAATCAGGATAGCTTAATTGCAGCACCCTCAAACGCTTCTTTCAGTGTGAAAGAGCCCAGCTTATTTTTGATGGAAGCAGTGCAAACTGTGTGGACCAGTTCAGCTAGTCTTCAGTAGGAAAAGGGTTAATGGACCCGCAAGGTTTCTCATGAGGTGAAAATCAGCCCACTGGCAGATTGAACACAGTGATAGAAGATTTTAAATAAACATAAGAGAAATTTAATGAAAGTAGCTACAACAGTTGATGGTTAACAGTGCAAAAGGATAAAGACAAAATAGTAGACCAGACGACACAAGCGCTGTCTTTGAAAAGCACATTAAAATAAATATACCAGCAGTTACAAGAACCAAAGAACAATGACATCGTAAAGAGTTAAAAGCCACAGCACTGTGCACTATCTTGAAGGAATAAAAACATGTTGTAATTGTTGAAATAATACACAGCGACCCTCCGTCGCTCCCTCACTGTGGTGGATCTGCATTCCCTTAGCAATTTAAAATTTCATCCCACTTCTTGGTGGACTGGTTCCCCTGTCACCTCACTCCAATGCCTTCACTGCCTCTTGACAGATTGGTTTTTCCTCAGCAATAAAGGTCAACCTACTCTCGAGCTGTCAACATGCATACATTCTCACCTCAACAAAACCATACTCCTAACAGATGGACAGCTTTTTCCAAACAGTGCTTTGCCAAAGAGTCAGGCAAGTGTCTGCGATGCATGTGGTTCAATTCTTGTGCTGAAACATTTATGATGCACCATAGCATTTGTGGAAAACAGTAGCTTCAGTTTCACTCTGGAGCATTGGCTGCTTGTCTTCCAAGACTGCATGGTCGCCCACCATGATTGCATCATCAATCGCTAGCTGAGTTTGCACCGAGTTTGTCTCAGTGCAGCGAACGAGCAAAGTCAGGAACAAGGTACCACAAGCTTTCATTGATGTGAGCCAAGAAGGTAAGCCAGCTAGGTGTGCTTGCCCAGAATTTTTTATGGCATAAAAACACATTGCAAGATCTCTTGAGTAGTAACCTAACAGTCTAGATTGCCTCAATGTTTGCCTTTATTATCCTTTCAATGAATCACAGATGTCCACCCGAAATGATTTGTTCACTGATTAGCAATCGTGAAAGTTTACAAGTAACATATCGAAACACTTACGTGTCCGCGAATGTCTTTCCTGACATTCTCGATCAAACAACCAAAAGCATGTCGAAATCTCACCCTAAAGGGGCGCAATTCCTGGAGCTCTGGAGTGGGATCTAAGAACTGCAAAACAGGCAATGTGATTGAAAATGAAATTTGCACTGCACCAGCAGTGCTCACATGACCTTTCCTTCCACTAAGCGCTTCCTTTTCCCGTAGGCAATACTGAGCTCAAGATGCTGTTAAAAAGACACCAACACAGCTTTCGAATGCAGCCATTTACAAAAAATACTAATGAATGGCATTGATAAGTAATCGAGAAATACTGTAAAATTTTGCCTTAATTCAAATAGTGCCAATTACTATTTAAATAAATATACAAGCTAAGAAAGTATTTTTACAAGATAGTACTGAATGGCCTATATATTGGCACATAAGTAAAAGTGAATCTTTTAGTGAACTGTACGTATTGCAGACAAAGCTCAGTTTAATACACCCAGCAATTGATTATATTTAAACCCATAGAAGCATCTGTTAGTTGTGCATCATACACATGTTGATCATAAAATAGCGGGAAAATATGAAACCCTTATCAGCCTTTAAAAGCTATGAAATTATCAAAAATATAAAGTGCTCTTTTCACTGTCCTACTCCTGCATTCATAATTTTAGAGTGAAGACTACGCTATATGCAGATACAATTTTGAAAAATCTAGGCAAAAATGGCTAAGAAAACACTTTCAGTCAGTAAAATTATAGGGAAGTCTTCTACAAGCCACCTTACCCCACACCTACCAATATTAACTTCATCTATTCATATTACTGATCCTACTGTATTACCACACCACACGAGTTGAAGTACTAGTGCATACAAATGGCAGTAAAGGCAATTTTGAACCAATTTATTTATCTACAAAAATTTTTGCCTGGAATTCCTACACCATGCCAGGCAAGCTTCACACTCATTTAAGAGCATGGATTCTGACAAGTATGAGTTGACCAAAAATATGGAGCAACTCCGAGTCTCAAACACTGACTTACAACTCAGTGTAGTTCATCCAAATGCCAATGCAGTAACCTCTCTCTTCCTGGTTTTTATGAATGAATGAGACCTCTGGGTTTCAATATAATGGTGCATTAGTGATCTACATGATGTGACCAAAAATGTGCACTCAAAACTGAAATTTTCTTTAACACAATTTTTTATGAATCTTCTTATCTTTCTATTTTAATGACTTTATTCCCAACTATTGACCTTCTGCACAGCTGCTGCTGCACATTTTATGACCATTTTGCTTACATGACAACATACCTGCATATATATTTCTGCATACTAAATATGGAATTACACTGAAACCTCGATATAACGAATGCGGATATAACGAATTATCGGTTATAACGGAGTAAATGAAGAATAGTCTTGTCATTGCTACAGTGTTACAAATAAACGTTTATAACGAATTTTCGGATATAACGAAGTTATTTTCATGGCAGATGTGACTTTGTTATAATGAGGTTTGAGTGTACTATAGACAACAATGAATCCTTTCAAGTTATATTTTCTTTGCACTGAAGATGCATATTTGAAAGTAGTTCACGAAGAAGACCTACCTTAAGTCGACGAAGCTGATTTCTCACTCCTGTACAAAAGAAAAAAAAAGAAAGAAAGGAAGAAAGAAAGGAAAAAGAAGCAGAAGTTAGGCACAAGACATGTCTACAGTGTATATAAAAAGAAGCTTGCCTTCAAATAATTCTTGGCGACGAGAGTCATCACATTCATAAAAACTGCAGAGTTGCTCCAAGACAGATTCTAACACAAGGTAGTATGGAATCCGTCCACGTGGCACCGGGCCAAATGCATCCCGTCTCGCCAGCTGACCCTGCTGACCTGCACATAATGATGAACCATGCAGGTAATCACGAAAGCAATGCTTTCAGACCATACTTAACATTAGTACAAACAGCAACACTATCCATGAACAAGATTCAGTAAGCATTAAACACTGATAACAGAGATCTGTCTTTATTCATGCCATCAACAAACTGCAAAATAGCCCAGGTGTGCATTCAGGAAAGACAGTGTCCCTTCGGACCACACACTTACTTTTGACTACCTAAAGGTGCCCTGCTTCTATGATCATAGCATACACTGATTTTCAAAGATGGAGATGTTGCCTATAGTTTACATTCATGGTTTACTACTGCAGCAGCCAACACAAGTTCACACTGGTTGAGCCCGAGGTTACTCAAACATGTTTGGCAATTTGTCTTCTTTTACATAAGCATATACCGTATCAAGGCTGCCAAGTCCTCAGGAAGAAATTTATGATACTGTCAAAATTAATTAGAAAGGATCTATGGCTTAATAGATTAAGAATTTCATTGGCAAAAAAAACAATACATTCATCACTTTATTTATCAGTAAAGACAAACAGCAACAAGAAAAATCCAATACCACATAATTATGGTCTATGTGCATATTAGTGCACCATTATAAGTAATATAAGGGGAAATACAGAAGATAGCCTCAAGTCCAACGTGGAACGATGGTGGATGCTAACTAAGAACAAAATGGTAATGGAGGTGCCGTTAGCAGCTGCCAGCATTTCTACAATGAGGAATGCACACTGTAAGCTGCTGATGGTGAAAAAAAACTTTACTTTAAAGATCCTCTCTCACTGCTCATTTTTCAAAGCAGTTGACGAATCGTCCCACGTCAGATTTGAAGCTACCTACCATGCATTACTGCATTCACTATTGTATTACTCATGATATAGTACACATGCATTGCCCCCTACTGTGATAGCTTACCAGGTAATGTGTCATGCTGCTAAGCTTGCAGACGCAGGTTCAATTCCTCACCATGGAAGCCCCATTTCAATGGGGAGGAAATGCAAAACATCCATGCACTTACATTTAGGTGCACGTTAAAGACCTCCAGGTGGTAGAATCAACACTAGTGTCCCTCATAACCATTTTTTTTATGCAGCATAGCCATAGTTGCATATATCTACCATAAAACCTGATTTAACTAACACGGTTCCTAGCATGTAAAACCGCAGAAATTAAGACATGCATTGCATATTCTTAGCTGGCACAACTTAGCCACTGTCCAAAACCGCATCCAGGTTTCCAACAAGACATGTAGCTGTACTTTTGCACAGGATTTAATACTGCTGCTCTCTTTCTCCTCTTTAACAGCAGGCGCTTCAGCATTGACCCTGCTCACTTATTGATAACAATTTTCCCCTTCCTTGACTATGCCCTATTTCCAAAAGCCCATGCTATGAGGCAAACTTTTTCATGCCTTTAACAAAGCGTGCTGGTCAGTAGCAAGTAGAAGGCTGATGGCTATCAGTGCACTATAATGTTTTGGAGGTGCTATGTTGAGATTTAAAGGGGCCCTGGAACACTTTTCAAGTAATCACCGAATTACTTCATTAAAAGAGCTTATTTCCTCACGAATAGACTGCCGCAAAAATTTTTAGAATCCGTCATGTGCGAGCGGAGTTACAGGGATTTGTCGCACGCTTTAAGCGCTTTCTCTCTCCTTTTGCACCAGAGAGCACGCTGAAAGCTACGCATGGGGAGGGGGGGATGACAAGGGGGCAAGATGTGCCCGTTCATCAGCGCGCGTGATGACCTTGAGCACTTTCTTCTCTTTTTTTTTCTTCGAACGCGCGCCTTACTTTCAGTGTGATTGCGAGCGCACACGTGGGCACGTGGCGGCATCCCGCAGTGGCCACGGCAACTATGCAGCTCACGATGATCAAATGAGCCAATGGCTGAGGACTTTGGGTTTATGGTGTGGTCATTCTCTTTCATATTTTGCATTGTAGTTCGGAATTTGTGCAGTAAGAAACTGCTTACGTATATTAGTCTCTGTGCATAGCATTACTGTACGTGCATCTTTCCACTTGTACTGTGCCAAACATTTCATGCTCTATGTTCATTGCCTATGTTCATGGCCTATGTTTCATGGTCTATATTCACCCATGTCCTCGTTGCTTGCCATGTATCGGGGAGGCTCGGTTTCTCCTCAAGTGACAAACGTCACTTTTCTCCCAAGCCTGTCCTCATCCTTGAGATGAAACAAAATTGAATTGAATCAAATTTGGGTTTATTGCATCATTTGTCGAGAGTAGAGTAGAGGGAACGATTTCTAGCTGACTAATAATTAATTGTAAATTCGAGGTCACGCACTGCACTATGCTGTTTGGCTCACGTGTTCTCAGGAGCCTTGACTACCAGTCAGCAGCATTATTTGACCATGCTGAGAAAGTGTTGCAGGGCCCCTTTAACAAAGCGTGCTGGTCAGTAGCAAGTAGAAGGCTGATGGCTATCAGTGCACTATCATGTCTTGGAGGACCTATGTTGAGCGTGAATAAAAGAGCTGTCATAAAAACTCAGAACCACTACTTGGCCTGTGTTCCTCTTTGGTGATGAGACGCATTTTCTGAACAAAACCAAGAAAACTACATACTAGGTTTACCTTGTCTACTCCCCAAAAGCTTGATATAAGGTTCATTAAAGCACTGCTCACCAGGCTCAATTACACATTTTGGTTGCACACTGCAAGTTGCCAGGTGCTGTATAGGGAGCATATTACCAAAAGAATCTCTCAAATCAGTTCGTTATTGGTGGAGTTAGAAAAAAATTGAACTGTCCTGTATAATGCCATTAAGGAAGTGAGAACTGCTGTCAATGGAAACACATCCCTCCTTTGCCTCGGATAGCGTCTGCAAGCAGAGTACATTCTCTGTGTTCTTCCATGTGCTAGAGGCGAAGGAGTGTCATGTTCACATGATGAGTACCGCTTTTCTCTTCTTTTTTTCTTTTGATTCATGGCTCATTTCCAGTGGTGCCATTGTGTACTCTACATTGTAGGATAAACTGAAGTCATGTTCCTTAATCAGCGACGGCCCAAGCAATGCGTGTTACACAGGGGCATTTGCATGTAACTCACTCATGCTCGAAGCAAAGCTTTCTATAAAGGAAGGGTCCAAGACCTTCTGTTGAAATTTTCATCGTTCATGCGCCACGGAAACTGTTTCATATGATATTTTGCAGAAATTGCCATCGAGTGACTGACAAGCCACACTTGTTTCTAATACTCAAACCTGGTCAGGGGCTCTTTAAGTGCAGTTGGCAGATGCTTACATTGCTGTCGATGTACAAATGCCTTCATTTTTGACAGGCAACTTGCCTATTAAAGGAACTCTATTTACAGCACTGTTTGAGGCAAGATTCGTCAAATGACTTGCCATGAATAAGAAGATCAATGTTCAGCAGCTAAGGCAACATCAGGCCTTCTGGATTGGAGCCTTGACTGTTCATTCAAAGTGCAATGCAATTTGTACAAGTTTTAAGGTGTCATATGTCCTGCAGAAGAGCCGATACCTGAGCCAGTTGGTTCATGTTACTTGAAGCAATGCCAGCAAAACCATGTGACACGACAAAGAGGCAGACATACACAACGCTGGAACTAACACAATTCCCTAAATAAAATCATAGTTGTTGGTTCTAGCATTGTCTGCATCTGCCTCTTTCTCGTGTCCCGTGGTTTTGCTGGCATTTCTTCAAGTAGTCGTGTGTCCTATCGAGGAAGGAATGCTTAGAATAGACTCCAGTCAGATTGCTCTGCTCCTAGTTATGCACATTTAGACATGAATGTCAACATATTTGTTAATATACTAAAAGGAGAGAAATGGTGAATGCTGTGCCACTACAAGGTCAGAAAATGGCAGAGGAGAGAGACTAACTTGCATTCTGCAAAGAAAGCTCCATTTTGCTATATTGTTTTTCCTGTTCATACTTTCACCCTTTCCCTAATTCCCCGTCCTTTTTTGAGCACAGCCACAGGTGGTGCCTCACGAAAGAATGAACAGCTGATAGTTTGCGCCCTTCCATTCATGTTGCGCATTCTTGCCGCCCATAAGTGTTTTGTACCACCTATGCAGCGCAAAGATTCTCAAACTATGTATGAATGCGTGGAAGTGTTTTGGTATGATGCAGTACGACATCATCAACTGCAGGACAACACACACACACGTGTATGTGCGCGTGTGAGTGAGTGAGTGAGTGAGTGAGTGAGTGAGTGAGTGAGTGAGTGAGTGAGTGAGTGAGTGAGTGAGTGAGTGAGTGAGTGAGTGAGTGAGTGAGTGAGTGAGTGAGCGAGCAAGCGAGTGAGTGAGCAAGAAGCAAACGCTTCTGGCAAAAGCTGTTCACCATCAATTTGCTGTAAGCTCAAAAATCTTCCCTAGCATCTACCAATATAAAAAGTGCTCCTTAAGCTTGAGCTGACAATAAAGCAGTGGTAGAAAGCGTACCCTGCGGCCGCACAGGTTACATTTGTGCATGCTTCGTAGCACACATTCATGCAGTTCAGCCCCTGCTCGCATGCTCCACTGACTTTCCGAGACTAAAGTGCCTACACAGTATTGTACCCCTAAAGTGCCTACACAGTATTGTACAGTGCAATACAATACTGTGTAGTAATGAATGAAGACATTTTCACAGGCAGTGCTTCAAAGAGATCAGACTGTTATTGAACCACCCGAGGAAGGTCGGTGCAAAAGCTATTGTGTGAGCTTGCCAGAGTAAAAACTCTGCACAATAAAAAGCAATCCTCACAATAAACTGGAGAAGCGGCGAAAAGCGGGCTAGTTGGTACATAACTCAAAAGTTGAAAAAACAGCACGACGACAGTACAAAGGAAGGTCACACAAGGACGGGCGCTGACTGCGAACTGAAAGTTTTATTGAAGAAACCAGGAATATATACATACACTAAAGAACGAAAGAAAGATTAGGTTAGAATTTTAGTCATGTGTGTGACGTCAAATAGCGGATTTCTTTTTCGAACAGGTCAAGCAACGGAACGCTTACACATCGCTTGCCCCTTTGGTGGATAGAAAAGGCTTCGAATATCTCGAATGCCTTTCATGATAGCGCTTGAGGAGGGTGACGTCAGACAGACTGGTGGTGCACCCATGCCTAGCACAATGTGTGGCTAGATTACTACCGACACCAGTCTTTAATGAATTGGCGTGTTCCTGAAGCCTGTAGTAGATGCACTGCCCGGTCTGTCCCACGAACACGGGATTTCATATAAGACACATGTCACGCACTCGATGAAAGGGTTGGCATGTTTCTTCGAACAGCTTGCTCTGCTTCCTCCCTTTTCATTGACACATCGGCACATTCCACCTAGCTTAAAGGGCGCTGAAAACACCACACAGACACCGGCACGTCCAGCCGCCTTCTTGACCCAATGTGACACCCTGTCTATGTAGGCGATGACTGCTAAATTGCAGTTCGGCTCTTTTGCTTCCTCAGTACGACGTCCCTGCAACTCCGTCAGTAGCACCTCAACCAATGACACAAGCAGTTATCGTGGGAATCCCATAGCAAACAGCCTCTCAATTTGGTTTGAAAAACTAGGCTGCACCTTGTGTGCACAGAAGCAGAATAAGGCATTCCTCATGGCGGACAGTGCAATGCCTCTTTTCATAGCCTTCGAGTGTGCGGAGCTGAACGGCAGAAGGCTCTTCTTTGATCGGGGTGAATATTCCCAGCAGATGTGGGCAGGTTGAAAATGCAGGACCAGATCTAGAAACCTTATACTGCTGTCGGAGCACAAGTTCGCTGGTGAGCTTGAAAGACCCAAGAGTGAGCTCAAAGGTCCCAATGATGCTTTGGGCTCTCTCCCGATACGGCCCCGATATGGACATAAAAAGAATCAGAAAATCGTCCACATACCGGCACGCACGAGCCACCCCCAACCGTCTAAGTGTTTAGACAATGCACGGTCATACTGGGCCAACAGAAGATCACTGAGAACCGGTGAAGTGACTAAAATTCTAACCCAATCTTTTTTTTTTTCATTCTTTGTGTATGTATATATTCCTGGTTTCTTCAATAAAACTTTCAGTTGGCAGTCAGCGCCCGTCCTCGTGTCACCTTCCTTCGTCCTGTCTTCACACTGCTTTTTCAACTTTTGACCTCACAATAAGTTGTAGATATGCTGCGAAAAAGCTAATGGATAAAAGAAACCCAGAGTGGAATGAAGATGATAAAGTTGTAATCAATGTGTAAACAGAACCCAATAATGAAATCAGGCCCCCTTCTCAAAATGCACCCACCCCTAAAGCACCGTTAAGCAACTTATACAACTGAGTGGAAGATTAGACGATCAGAGACTCATATATCTTCACTGTCACCATTGGGCAGGGGCAGCTGCCTTCATGAAATTGGGGGTGTTAAGCCTTTTAGAGCAGGTAGTGAAAAAATACGAAGACACACAGAGCACGAGTTAGCGCTCGTCTCGTGTATATGTTCCTGGCTTGTGTCTTCGTATTTTTGCGCTACCTGCTCTAATATGCATTCTTAAAAACTCGCCCAGATTTCCGTTCTTGTAAGGTGTTAAGCCCTCCCATTCCCCGAAACTATTTAGTGTAATGCAATAATGGGGCTTTACATGGCAGAACCACAATCTATTCTGCAGGAGGGCTCACAATATGACCGAGGCTGCTTGAAGCATTCTGAATATCTTGCTGGAACAAGTTAGCTTCAAGAGAAGGGCAATAGTGTGTCTAGGGTACAAGTGGTTGGTAGCACCTGTTTTGTACGTCTCCGTGTCTTTTGTTTTTGTCTTCGCGCCACACTATGAAAATCACCACGATCTAATTACGCGGCACATTGTAGTGGGGAACTACGGATCAATTTTGACCACTTGGTGTTATTTAGCTTGCGCCTAAATGTAAGTGCCTTTCGCCCGCATCGAAATTCTAGCGCCTTGGCCGGGAATCGAACCCGCGTCCACGACCTCAGCAGCGCGACATATCTGCTAAGCTACCACGACGGGGCCCCGAAATTTTTAGTTTGCCTGTGTTCGTATCCATACTCACGCACATATACACATGCACATGGGAGTGGGGGGGGGGGCACACGCGCGCACATACATTTTGGGTGTCCGGACTCCTCCCCCCCCCCCCCCCCCCGTCAAAACAAAAACGACCACTCACTCACCGGTATCTGGGACGTCTAGAGCGGATATGGTATGCAGTGATAGTTTCGGAATAGGAGGATCCATGACTCAACTGTGATAGCAAAAAAAAAAAAACAGAGTCCATTTCAGCTTTCCGCAGCTGAAATTCTGCACTGCACGCATGCCGTACAGGTTGACGTAAAGCACAAACAGTTGCCAACGAACCAGCATATAGAAATCTTTATTTAGGAATATATTTGCCCCTGAAACTCGTTCGTGAAACACAGTACGAGCTCGCCAAACAAACAAAGAAGCAAAAAGATACATGTGCTTACCAAGGAAAGCTCGCGAACGTCGTATGAATTAACAACAAATGGTTGATGGAATGGGCGACACGCTTCAAACAGGCCACAAAAACCGCCTGTTCTCGAGGCACGCACAGTGACATCACATGAACCACATCTGAAGCTTGTTCACTGACTTGTCCGCACAGTTCGTATGCGCATGCTTGTCTGGCCAAGCGGCGCACCGCGTGCACTGTTCGTGTAATATGATGAAACCGTAGAGTAACTGGTGTAACCAGAGAACATCTGTGTAACCGCCAAAGTACTACTTACGTACTTACGTACCTTACACCCTTACACCACTTACACGATACACGCGCGCGCACGAACGGAGGCTGTTGACGGAGGCCACGGAGGCCATAGTAAGGAACGGAAACCGACGAATATCTTGTTGCGTTGTAGCTGATAGATGGCGTTAGTATCTGAAGGGCTCTGCTAGATCGTTGAAGCAGAAAACATGTATGGTTGAAAGTGTTCTGTGGATGCTAGCTACCAATTAGCTGTATTAGAGTGAACTTCTAGTTCAATGCTGTATTCACACGACGGACCGAATTAGTCACGTGACATGTGACGTGTTTCGGATCGCTCCGCGGGCTCCGCGGCTTGCATTCGCACGACAGGGGAGAAAAGCAGACGACGGTGCGGACGGATCGACCTTTTTGACTCGACGAAATTTAACCTTTTCAAGTTGGCTTTCACGAGAACTTTCAGCGGCTGGCAGCGACCAGGCATCTACCTCTCGGAAAGTGCCCGAATCCGGCCCTCGCTGTGGTAACATGTTGACGCTTGTGTCTGCTTGTGGACACAATAAAATACTAAATACTGCAGTTCGGAACTTCGGAAATCTGGTCTCACACTGAGTGCGTGCACGAAATAGTAGTATCTACGAGAACGAAAGCATTATCCTTCTTTGTTGTTATTGTGTGCGCTATGCGTCCCAAATTGCTTTGTACCGCGAGGTGGAAACAGTGGCGGGTCAACCAGGGCGGTATAACTGGGGGGTGTTGAGGGGGTTCTGACACCTCCCGAAATTTTTTCATGCTTTAATTTTTCAGGTAATACTAAAATATCTGCACGCCTTCACAGCGACCACCAGTTGCCAAAGTTAGCCGTTATAGACACAAACACCCCCCGAAAAGAATTCCTGGGTACGGCCCTGGTATGAACTATATAGTTCCCGAGTTGGGGAACTATATATATATATATATATATAAAGATAGAGAGAGAGCAGGAAATCTATTTACGTAGCTTGAGAGGATTTGGCCACTTTACGCACAACGACAAAATACAGTAACAGAAAATTTACAGCATTTTACGCGTTACTTTTTTCAGTAACTTTTTAACACTTTCGTGACCGCGGAAAATTCGGTCGTTTTTGGCTAGTCCAGGAAATATTTTTTTTCCTGCCACAGAATATACTTGATGCTGTAGGGTATCAAACGATAGAGGAAGAATTGGTCTTTCCAACAGTGTTAATTTCAAACAACGGATTTATTTCGAATATACTAAAACAACTATCAAATCAAGAAAAATGCGTCAAAAAGAAAGAAAGATTCATAAAAACATCAGTGCTACTCTGCAAAGGTTAAACATTGAAAAAAATCAAAATATACGTTTTGAACGCAAAGCCCTCGTAGAATAATAGTGGAAATATAAGCTCTGTAAGTACAAAGATTATTTACATAAATACAATAATATAGGCACTAGTGCCTATCATGCCGCCGCGCGATGCAGGTTCTCGACGCGATGAAACAAAGGCTGGCTGCGCATGTTTCGGGAAAAAAAAATTTTTTCTGTTCAACTTTCCTAGCATAGTTCGCAGTTCTGGTATTTTTCAATTTTCCTGTGTATTTGTTGAAATGAACAGTGTAGCCTGTTCCAAATCTGCAAAAATCCATAATTGTACCCTCATTTGACCTCTTTCTCGCTCATATACTGCCGAATACCATACCGACCTTCACATTTCACCATTTTCTCATCCACTGAAAGGTTCCGACGGGGTTAAAAGATAGCGTAGAAAAATTGTTCATGTGTTGCAATAGAGAAGACACGTGGTGAAGATTTTCGTGGGATGCGACGGTAGTGGTCTTAAGATCAGAGACACTCAAGAAGCCTTGAACCTTTTCCGTGGCATCACTGACGGTGGACGAAGGCCTCGAAATATGTGTCGTCGACACCAACACCAATGCAAGCACGGGACTTGAACGATTACCATGCAGACGTGGAGTGAGACGAACTTGCTCATCTTCTCTTCAGTAACCCCCCTCCATGGTTCCGTCCCTCTCACTGTATGTTGGCTTTCCGAAAGTATGCATCCACGCATACTTATTTGTGTGGTTGCATATCTCTCTGACGATTTCTGCGATAAAAAGCAACACAAAGGCGCCGCCGCGCAGCACACCGGAGCGTTGGGTCAAAGTCCGCTCCGCGCCGTCTTCGCGAAGAGAATTGCGCTCTTTCTGCAGCCGGCGCCAAATGCTCCCGCCCGAATGGAGTTAACACCTCGCAGATAGCAGCTGTTATTTTAATAACACACCGGATACGTTTACATCGACGCGAGGCAGCGATAAAACGACCCGAGGAGAAGACGAGACTTACCGGCGGATAGCTGCTGATGTTCCGGGGAGGTTTGACGCACTTTCGCCGTCCGTACGACTTCACCTGGCGAATCGAAGTCGTCTTCCGTGTCTGTGCTGCTACCATCATCCACAGATTCCCGCTCATGTTAATCGGAATCCGTCGAAATTCGCCGTTTCTGTGGAGCACCTGCGAGCGGCGTCGACGCGAAGTCTGAAACAACGAGCGCTCACCTACCCGACTGCGAACGAGCTTTAAAAATCTCCCCGAGGTGGGAAAAACAAAATCGCAAACAAAACTGATAAAGAACATGTTATTTTATGCTTTATATTGCGTTAGCTGTCCAGAACCGCTCAGAGAGTGCCAAAACTTGATCTTGAAGTCATCGATAACAACATATCGATGGGAATAGGTGCGGTCACGAAAGTGTTAATAACGTACGTACTTGTCCCCATTTCGGAACTGTAACGGGCGGGTAAACGTACTTACGCTAACACTATTCGGTAGCGTGAGTTCTTAATTATATCCGCCCCTTTTCCAGAAAGAAAAAAAAAAGCGGAGGGTATATGGTGATGTTGCAAATAAAGGCTGACCTCGAACACCTTCACAGTAACACTCGCTATATTTTTGCGGTAATTATACAAATTAAACAGAAAAGTTTATTTGCAGAGATTCTTTTTTTTTTGCGGGAAACATTTAAGCATGTTTTTATTTGTACAAAATTTGCGCATCTCTTTTGTTAGTAGAAGCACGAGCTTGAGGGAAGGGCGCTGTCGTAACCTATGACCACCTTGCGCGTAACATTGTGATTATATTACCTCTTCGACTTAAACGCTTACGTCCACAGAAGACGCTCCCGGTATACACAAGATGGACTGGCGCTCCCGGGTTTGTCTCTTGGAACACGCGCCATGTTGGGCTGCGCGCGGGAGTACAAAGGCCGAGGTCACAGCCTCGGTAGTGCATTTTTGGGGAGTCACGCCATTTTGAAGTCATAGACAACTGAGCCGGGAAGCGCGCGCGTGCGGCAGCACCGAGTAAACAAACAGACGTGCCGGTGCAATTTCGCTTGTTGTTCTTGTGAGGAATACGGAGCAATAACTACGAAGTCAGCGAAGAGCAGAATGTACGCATCGACGCTCTCCACGAAACACCGCGAGTGATACAACGAGAAAATCCAACTATCCGGGGTGGACCGTTCACGCTGCAGGCAGGCGACTGCATAGTGGATGTGAATTTGTGACCGCTCGTTGATGCCTCCGACATTCGCGAATTTGTGGTCTTGCGGGCGTGTTTTGTAACGCGGCAGCAGCTCAAAGGAAGGAAGGCCGTTGGCGGCCACAACTTCGTGACAAGCGGCCGGTAAGCAGCGAATGAAGCAAGTTGCTGCCGATAGCGGGATAGTCATGACACAGGTAAGCTTAGGACGTTTTAGATATTTATCTTTTGCATTCTTTTGTAAGGTGACCCATTAGCAGGCCCGCATCGAGCCTCCCGTCGAAGTGTGGTTCCTGGGGAAGGGTGACGGAGAAATCCTTTCTGCGCACCGCTCGTGCATGGCCGGAAACGGCGAGGCGTGCTCGCACATTGCAGCGCTCTTGTGCAGCGTGCTGTACACCTTGGCATATATTTTGCCAAGAGTTCATGAAAACTTAAGCTTATTGCACTTTTCTCGAATAGCTGATGCTAATCGGCACCTTTGCTGCTTCCTACCGACGACACATAAGTGCTCGCTACTGCAGGTCGATACCCAGCTGCAATCAGTACGCCGAGAAACTGGTCGCGGTCAAAGCTGCACGCGGTGCACAAGTTGCGCTTGTTGCAGTGTCGATGCGCCACTTCTTCATCGCCGATGAAGCCCATTTCGACAACGGGCCGCACCTCAAGTTCTTTCATGGCAGGAGGGAACCAGCTCTTGGAGCCGTCTGTGCACGAGCGCTCTTCACGCGCTCGCAGGCCGTGCTAAGAGGAGCGCTGCGATATGTGAACACGCCTCGCCGTTTCAGGCCGTGCGCGGCAAGGATTTCTCCGTCACCCTTCCCCAGGAACGACACTTCGACTTGAGGCTTGTCACCTTACAAAAGAATGCAAAAGATAAATATCTAAAACGTCTTACAAGCTTACCTGTGTCATGATGATCCCGCTAACGGCAGCAACTTGCTTCATTCGCGGCTCGCTTACCCAGCCGCTTGTAACGAAGTTGTGTCCGCCAACGGCCTTCCTTCCTTTGAGCTGCTGCCGCGTAACAAAACACGTCTGAAAGACCACAAATTCACGAATTTCCGAGGCATTGACGAGTGGTCACAAATTCACAGTCGGCTGCCTGCAGCGTGAACGGGGCCACTCTGGATAGTGGATTTTCTCGTTGTATCACTCGCGATGTTTATGGGAGGGTGTCGAGGCGTACATTCTGCTCTTCGCTGACTTCGTAGTTAATGCTCGGTACTGCTCACAATAACAACATGCGCGATCGCGCCGGCACGTCTGCTTGTTTAGTCGGAGCTGCCGCACGCGCGCTTCCCGGCTTGGTTGACTATGACCCCCCCCCCCCCCCGATCGCACGCCTATGGTTATAGTTATAATCATAGGCGTGCACACGAGGGAGGTAGAGGGGGCGGCCGCCCCCCTTAATCACCTGAGGGGGGGGGGTGCCAAGTCTGCCCCATAACTTTACTCAGTCGGACCTGTCCCGTCATCGATCAATGTGAGGTTTTAATTGCGGAGCACTTTAGAGGCCTGGCTTGTCGTCCATCTATCTCATGTGGCGTGATCACGCTCACAGTAAAGTGCTCAATATAGGCCATAACAAGGCTAGCAATGCTCAAACGCGGGTTAAAATGAACGAACAAGGTCTAAAATAATAGAATTAACAGAAATTAACTTAAATTCGCTAAAACGTTTCGGAAGCATGGGGCTGACTCCGGCGGGAGGAAAGAGAGGGCGCCACCGCCTCGTCGAGCGAGAGAATTCTCCTCCTCCTGCGCAACCCCTGCGTCGGCGCGGCGCTGCGTCGCTACGTGACTAGACGCTTAGCCGTGTCCCCATTCAGGGAGACAGAAAGAAGCGCCTTTTCTTTCCAAATAACCACTATATATATACGTGACTACATCTGATGGGGGAAAGAACCTGACGGAACTCGCTGCTGGTGACGCGTATCTCAACTGCCGTAACAAGCAGAATTAAGTCGAAAGCGCAGCAAAATGCAGCGCACATGTTGCACACCAAGTTTGTGAATCTGGGTAACAAGATTCTACTCGTGCCGGGGAAACCCTACATGCTTACCTCAAAAATTGACGCCATTGAAGCTTTGGTAAACGGTGCATTCTTTATCGTGAGGTATGGAAAGAACAAAGCCTCAGCCCGCACCATAAGAAATAGCAAGCAATGCCAATTAGAAAAGAAAAATGAACAGGGCAGAGCCAAGTGAAATTTTGACGGGGAAGGAGAAGACGACCCCAACCCCAGGAAACCGGGCAAAAAAAAAAAAAACTAAATGGTATTCTTGCTGCTAACATGTTTCACAGAGTTTAATCTTCCGCTGTTGAACTCTTGCAAGAGTTAGCTTTTGTAATTCTGAAGTGCTTGAGCTCTTCAGTCTTGTCTTCTTGGAGTCTCTTGCTAGTGCTGTTTCCTGTGGGAGTAGGCTGTTGATTGTAGATTTCAACTTCTGTTACTGACTGAGTGCTCTGTAAAATAAGAAACTTTTGATTACTGCCCCCCCCCCCCCCAACCCCGTTAGTGTCAAGTTGGTTTGAATGTGATTTGCATTACGTGTCCTTAGTAGCAGATGCGGAGAATGTATCTAGAGTTGCAATTATTCTTGCATTTTTGTTTTTCATTTTTTTATATTACTGATATTTAGTGGTTGACATGTTAGTGTGGATTATATTTCATCATAAATTTCAGAGATATAATTGCATGGTTTTTAATTCTGAGAAAGAGAATTTTTAAGTGTGACAGATGGTCCTCGATAGTTAGAGGTTGGCCTTTCGTGAGTACACATATAGTATGTATATATATTTTTACATATACGGTGAAACCTCGGTGATACGAATCTCACGGGACTTCCAAAAATATTGGTATCATCCGAAATTCGTACCACCAGAAAGCATGGAAAATTAGCATGCGACAACGTACATTTTCATTTATTGCTTTGCAGGGCCGCAGCAACGTCAGGAAGAACCCTGAATGATTGTCAGTTAAGATTTAGATGTCGGCAATCATACCAGCACTCGTAAATATACGGCCCGTACGCGCGTATTTAATTAATGAACCAGGTGCGTTGTGACCCGCGACAGCAGTAGCCCCTTCCAAATTTTAGTATGCTTTTTTGCATGACACCGGAGTACTGCAGCGAAAGTAACAAAAGAAGCGCTTTGACGCTATGGATCAAGGCCACAAAATTACAGAACCACGTTTCTGTGTTATGATTCTGTTATCGCGGAGGTGTTGGGGAAGTTTTTTGGGAGATTTACGGCCGTTCCCGCACAAGTGCAACCTCAACGGTCGCGCATGTTGACGTTGGGAACCATGACTCCTTCGCCAAGACCGTCCTCGCCTTCTTTCGGTCCTCGTCCACCTTTCATAGGATGTCTGATGCACGAGGCAGGCACGTGTAAACACAGTACAATGACAGCAGCCGGCGTCGACGTGTTAGAAGAAAAAAATGCATGGCGCTAATGTCTTCTGTAATCTAAACGCGAAGGCACACGGAGGCACATAAGAGCCTCAATAATTCACGCGCACAATCAATCTCGGAGGCCGTGACGCGTCTCTGAAGGTTTATTCTGACCGTAAGAAAAGTGTTTTTATTTTTACACCGTGATTCTGGCGATTTGGCGGTGCGGCGCGCATGCCCACGCTTGCGTTCCCGCGCTCGCACGTGCTTGGCGCGTCTTCCGCGACAGCGCGGACAGCACCTCTTCGTACCTGGGCAGTAGCGTACGTTCGTATCAAACGTCGCTGGGTGAAAATCAGTTCGCAACAACCGTACTCCATTACACTGCAGGCCAATGGGCCTTGACCGGGACGAACGAAAAATTCGTATCACCCCGAAATTCGTATCACCGAGGTTTCACTGTACTTCCATTTTCACAGTTTTTGTTCTGATGTTTCTCTTATTTTTTATTTCTTTTGCTTCAGTCTCTTCCTTTTCTCTCTTTTCTTTTTGTTTCCTCTCTCGATGTTTTTTTTTTCTTTCTTTTCTTTTTCCTTTCTCTTTTGTGTTTTATCCTTTTCCTCCGTTCTTTTTTTTTTTTTTTTGGTAGTGGGAACTGCTCCGTGCCCGTGCGACGCATTTCCTCAGGTTTCACAGTAGTGGAGCTGCCATACGTTTTTTTTTATTATAATGGCGGCTGAGGAACACTGATGTTGCAGTACAAGAGCTGTTTACTTCCTATTTTTTTTACCCCCCGAAAGCCGGGGAACAAAGGCAGGCCGTTGTGAGAAGGACGTCATCTCTTCATTCTCATTTTTGCATCCATTGCGAAGCTTGTTTTCGTTCGAACTTTACCAACGGGGGGGGAGTGGCGCTGCGGCGAGGCTTTGCACCTCCCCCCTAATGGGGAACCCTGCGCACGCCTATGGTTATAATAGATGAAAAATGCAACTCCATTACAGTGAGGGTTACGGAGTATTGAAAGGGGTCTCGTAGTTATAATATCGCTAGTAATTTAGCTGAAGACGAATCTCCATAAAGAAATAAACATAAACAAAAGAAAATAAATCTTCTTAGCGGTGCTGGGTTTGAGCGAAACGTGACCTTTCGTTCTTCGTCTTCATTTCAGACAATGACAAGTTACAACATGTACATTTGACCTGTCTAAGAGGCTGACAAAAAGGCCCCAATACCTGACAGAGACATAATTCAAACAACAGAGGTGGTTACGAAAGCTTAAAGGACCCCTAAACCGCCTCCGATAATTTTTTAACATTTCAGGTAAACGCGCGCTTCGAGTTCAAATTCAGAATGCCGTCACGATCAACAATGCAATGCCAAACGTGGCAGCGTTACGAGTCGCGGGGGCGCCACAAGCTCCAAAAAACAATCCCTTGCCCTCTCCAGGCCTTTCGGTAGTCTTCAGCGTTGGTCGTGACGTCAACATTCACGTCTGATCCTGTAATTCACAAAAAAAAAAAACTGTTTGTCTGCTCGCACTTTCGCGCGCTCGCCGCTCTTCCTCCTCGCACGGTGAGGAGGAGCACTCGGCCAGGAGGAGAGACGAGCCGGCATATGGAACATAGCGAAGGAAAGAGCGAAACGCGCGAGAGCCTTTCTTTTTTTTTTTTTTTTTTGATCATCAAATGCGTGTAACTTCGTCATTTCTGCACCGTTTCGAAAAATTCTCGCGGTTTCGTGTTTGTTGAATACTCGTGCACAACTGCAACACCACAACTAAATTTCGACCTCTGGGTGGTTTAGGGGCACTTTGAGACAGAAAAATATATGCATAATACAAAACGACTATACTAACATGAAATAAATTGCTCACTGTACGGCATCTGTAAACTCATATACAAGATTGAAACAATTATACAAGCGTGGTACAGATATATAGAAGGACTACTAATAATGTAGTTTTTTAAGAGAGCGAGGGAAAAAACGTACCACAGTACAGACTGCAGCAAAAAATAATGAAAATAAAATAATCAGAAAATAAACGAAGAGGTTATTTCCATATTGATAAAAAGCAGGTACTTAACTTTTTTTTGAGCATTTTACATGTATCGTTTCTTGTATCATAATTAATACGGTAAGGTGATGATTTAAGAAGCCTGCGACGATGTAAAATTGTTTTTGCATGCCGTAGCTAGTCCATGTGAAACCTTTGTCACACACGTACGGTTTTTCTGGTTTCGTAAATGTGTTCCTTCGAAAGAAATTGTCGAACAGACTCATCCAGGTATAACTTTTATTTTCAGAAATATTGCAACGGCTATCTTCTTATTCAATATTTGTTACATGCTAGTATATATTGTCACGGGGTAGTGACGTTGACTGAGAAAGCAGTCGGCTTGTCCAAGACGAAACACTTTTTTTGGCCGAACTTGTGGCCGAGAAACGGAAAGTCAAACTACACGCAATACACACTGTGCACTGACAGCGGCGAACAGAGCGTCGGCCGTCGGCATTTATACATGCGGCATCGAATATTCGAGCCTTATCGCTGGAGGCCGCGTTAGTTCCAGAATAATCTCATCTGTTCACGTTTTCGCGCTCTAGCCTATAAGAAGCTTCTAACATAATCTGGAGGGTTCGCAGACATTAGGGCGCGGCTTGCGCAAGGCAGCGGCTACGCGTGCAACGGACTAGCTACATAAAAATAATAAAAGAAGCCAATATGTTATATGCTGTGAAGAGCGGCGCAGAATGCGTTAGATAAGGCACATTTTCAATAATTCGCAAAATACGTCTTTGTAGGATGTACAGCTCCTTGATATGTTTTCGTTGTCGTTCTCCACGCAAGGAGGCAGTATATTGTAAACGGGAATGGATTAGTGCGTGATAGAGCTGCCTTTTTAGAAGCAAAAGTTGTCTTACTTTATACTAATGATACCAATCGAACGTGAAACGTGGCTTGTAAGGTTATCAACATGACGGGACCAGTTGAGATCTTTTCCGAAAAAAAAAAAGAAAACACCACCAAATTTATACATTGTAACACGCTCAATAATAGGGTTATTGAATGAAAAGCCGGCGGCGACTAGAAATCGTACAGTCACATGACCACTGGCGCGTGGCTCGAGGGGCGCGGGCTGTATGTTCACCATGCCACTGTGGCGTTCGCGTGACTAAAAAAAAAATGAAACCAGCGTTTGGGCGACGCGGCCTAAAGTTACATGACCACCCGCATGCCTCGAGGCTCGATGCGCGCGAGCTGCGCGTTCACTTCACGTTTGCGGCGTTCGCCTGACTAAAAAAATTAGTTTGCGTGAATGGGCCTTCTTAGCAACGCGGAAAGGGCGCGCGATGGAAGACACTAAGCTAGGGCCTAGCGGGTTGTGTGGTAGGCCGAAGAGGCATGCAGCGCCAGAGGAGGCTCGACAAGCACGAAATGAGACGCGACTTTTCGTACACGTCTTTAATACATAGCAAGGCGCATATACGATTTCGCCGTCAAGCCTTCTTGGGCGAGTGCATGAGAGGCCATTGTAATTGTATACAGCGAAGCAAGCTGTATATATGGCTATATAGGAAGTGAAACAAAAATGTGGCGGTTTGTCAGTGCGCGGAAACAGTAATGAAGAAACACTGCTGTCTCGAAGTGTCTCAGCGCTTTTACTAGTCTCTTCCGGTTTTGTCGGCTAGGGATGATACCCGCCACAGCATGAATCGCTACGCACAACATCCTTTAGGTACTCTCAATATCATTTAAGCTGTCGTCGCCAAACGCAAATTTTGAAGCACGCATTTCTTATGCTGATAGAGAAATCAAAAGCTACAACCGAAGACACTTCGGTAGATCCCTGCTCGTGATAAGCACCGGGGCCGCAAATTTCAGCTTCGCTGGCTAACCATCTGCATGGAATGCTTGAGCGGTGATATTTTTACCGAAGCGAGACGACCCGAACCAACATTTCCTGAATGGATGAGCGAGATGTAGAAGGCAGCCGGACGAGACGACAGCGCGAAGCAGGCGATCGTCCCTTCGTGGGCTCCGCCCATGTTTTCTATGATAAAAGGTCTTTGCAGGCGTTATAGCGTCCTCCGCCAAGTTCTGAAATAGCGGAGGTATATACGCCGCGCAAAAACTGCCCGTATACGTTCTGCACATCCGCAGTCTGATCACGCTATATTTTAATTAACACGCACTTACGCTAATGTGAGGATTGAATCTCAAAAGAAGTTCTGCAGCGAATTATTTTTATTCACGATGCTTTCAGCTTTCCAAGTTCTGTGCTGTTCTTTTGAAGTTCTCTTGATTTACCGAGCGCACGCTGTCAGGTGTGAACATGCAGTATGTTGTTTACAGCGATGGCGGCGCGTTCCTATGTGCAACATCGTCTCACAAGAGGAAAAAAAGAGAGAGAGAAGAAGACACCGTCAGCTTTTAGTCAATAATTGTCTAAAGCAACACATTCATCGTTTTCCTTTTCACGTTGATGAAACTGCAAGAAAAGCATGCGCTTGAATGAAAACAATGCGGCCTCAAAAGGGGTAAGGACGGAACATGCTTATATCTCTTCAATTTATTTGATAGGTACACATCTGCTGACCGAGTTATTACGCACTGAAGCCTAATTCCTCGAGAGTGCGACGGATATAATATATCGACTGGTTCAAAACACGCGCCAAGAGCTGCGTGGACTCGGACGTGGGAAAGGAGACTATTCACGCCACCGAAACACGATGCGCCGGTTTCGTAGTATCCTTCATGGCGGTACAAGACACCACTGACGCGTACACGCTCGCTGAACCCATTCATTCCTCGATGAGACGAGAGGGGAGCGCGCGTTGTCCTGCGTTTCCAAGAGACGCAGCTGCACTGAACTGTCTGACGCTCTCTTCAGTTGTTTGTGACACCATGTGGACAGTCGTCTCCACTTCCGATGACGTGAATAGTGTCCATTTTCACGTCCGAAGTTGACGCGCCGTTTTGAAGGGTCACAGTGAAGGGTCACAGCGCACGCACGCACGCACGCACGCACGCACGCACGCACGCTCGCTCACACACACACACACACACACACACACACACACACACACACACACACACACACACACACACACAGCATAACTATAGTAAGGGTAAAGGTTTCCGCCTTCTTCAATAGCACTTTTATGACAAGTGTACCCACTACGTGCGTGAAAGAGATTGCGCGCACTAATGTGTGTGCCCTTTGTAATGGGTGGAATGCTTTAAACCAGCAGCAATTACGCACGTGATACTTTTTCGAAGTTGCGATGCACCCACTACGTGTTCGTAAGAGAATACATGCGGTAATGTGTGCGCCTTTTGTAATGGGTGGCTGGCTCTAAACCACCAACTCGTTATGCAGTTCACATGGTGTGACGCCCGATGGCAATGTACGCTTGTACCACGTTTTACTGCGATATTACATCTCGCACTGTGACGCCTGTACAAAGGATGCTTATGTTTGTGAAGCATGAAAGTTACTTTCAGTGTAGTTCGAAGCACTGGCGTGGCTCTGTGGTAGAACACCTGATTGCCACGCCGAGAGCCTGGGTTAGATTCCACCTCGGGTACATTTATTATTTGCATACATGGCGATTTTTCGGTCACGGACAATAATGATGTTTCGCTCACAACCAACGACGCCGACAGCGAAATTTCTGCGACATGGACTCTTTAACGCTATCGCGTTAAAATATTAGTTTAGCTAAGTTAGCAATTTACTCTTTCATAATAACTAGGAAGCCAGACTTACCCAGAGAAGAGGCTTGGTAAGGCAGATTAAAAAAAAGAGGGGAGGGGGGGGGGGTGAAACACGGTGAAACGCCGCCTTGAAGCTTCTACACCAACTACAGCCATAACGTCATGAACTTTAACGGCGTCTGCTCAGGCTCTGTTAATTCTATGCCAGCAAGAGCATCTACCTTGCGTTCTAAGGAATCAAAGAGAAGGCATCGATGTACGATACTGAGCCACAACCTAGATCCCCCCTTTCCCTAAAATAAGCACGTTGAAATTTGTGACGTCGCACTGACCCTACAGAAGCTGGAATTCTGTCGTGAAATTCAAGAAATTGAACTTTGGCCGCCGCTCTGTCTTCCATAATCAAACTGTCATACAGTTTTAAAAGAAAACTTTATCGGCATAAACTGGTTCATTCTTAATTCCTACGTCTGTACGTGAACATTTTTCATTTAGACAACCGATTGTTTTTACACATACGGCTAAATATAGCGAAATTTAAGAAAACTGGAGCGAGAAATCTCCAAAGTACGAGTAAATGATAAATGATGTCACAATAACGCTCATTGCACCTATTGAGAAATGTAATGTGGACAATATATACCTATTATATTATACCGCTCTGATATATACCACTGATATGCGAATAGAATCTTGACAAAACTTTCGAATGTATCGCAACAGCTTGCGTAACATATATGCACCCTTACATTATATGCATCCACTTTAGGGGTATGCTCCAACTTGTCAATTTTTGCCAAAATTTGAAGGAAAAAGTGTGGAGCCCACAGAATCAAAATTTAACTTTCTTTGGTCGACAGGATTCGGCCACCCCTCCTAATTTAAACAAATGTACTGTAAATAGATTCATCATTTCTGCGTTTCGCATGTACCATATAAAAAAAAAGGAAATTGAAGTTGGTGCCAAGGTAAAGCTTTCTCTTAAGTTTCGTTACATAAGAACATTTACGTTTTTTTTTCTTAGTCAGAAAATCGTCCCGATAGTCTAGACGATAGTGCTAGGCATTCTTATTTTTAAATTAAAGCATCACTAATACTTACCCGTTAGGTTACGTTGCACTTCATGGTTAGTGCACACTACCGTTCGGTGCGTATTTATGCTGCGTTCCCGGCAATTGGTTATGCTTTATTATAATCACTGAGAACATAGACCTGCGCACGGGGGGGGGGGGGTCAGGCCCCCCCCTCCCCGCAGTCACCTCAGACGGGGGGACGCAAAGTCTGCCCCATACTTTGACTTAGTAGGGAGGGGAGGCGCCGCGATAAACCTTCACCCCCCCCCCCCCCCGATGAGGAACACCATGCGCACACCTATGACTGAGTAATACGCATGACGCGCGCATGACTTTGGTGCTCCGTTTCATCCTGTGCGGCATGCCCAGGCGACAGGGGAGGTTTATTTTTCACCAAGCTTTATTGCGTATCTCTTATAAAGCATATGTTGCACTTTCGCATTCTATAAACAGATACAATAAAATGACAGTCAAGGATGTTATCAAACGATGTTTAGATGTTTGGAAGAAGAAATGGCGATGCGCGTTTGCATGAGGGGGATGTTTCTCTTTTTCATGTTAACAGGTAGCGCAAAGAAACACGGACACAAGCGAAGAATAAGTACACGGGACAGGCCCCATGTACTTGGTTGATGCTTGTCCTGTGTACTTATTCTTCGCTTGTGTCCGTGTTTCTTTGTGCTACCTGCCTTAACATGAGTTGCTACAAACTAGCCCAGTTATCCGTTCTCGTAAGCATCATTTCTTTTTTTCCCCTTTCGGACGTGTTGTTACAGCACTTAGCTCACGTTATCAACATGTCAAGCAGTTAATCTTTCTGCATGATAACTTGAGTCCCGAAAGTATCTTCAATGAGCTGCAGCCTAATGACATGCAGTTCTATTAATTCGTTTCAGAGGATTAATGGAAGCTATTGTTACTTCTCGTTTTGCAACTTTAGAGGCGGCTGCAGATTGCCTGTTTATTTGGGATTTGGAGTGCTTGCCTTATGCGCTCCAGCCCATCCTTATTCTTCGGTGAACTTTCCTTTTGGTGAGTAGGTACCTCTGTTAGCAATTGACCTAGGTCTACATATTCTTATACAGACTCCAATCGCCGATTTCCAGTCGTGAACTCTTTATCGTTCGTCAGGCTATTCAATATTATCTTTGAGATAATGCTCAATAGCCTTACATAATATATGCAGCTTGTTGAAGGCAATGAGGCGAGATGCCTAGAGTGCACTCTCAGCACTTCCACAGCAATGTGTGCTTGTTTTGAATTGTTCCGGGCGATTGTAAATGTTGCCGCTATTTACAGAAGCTCTTGACGCACTTCTTGGCAAAGAACTCGGAGCACTCGAGTTTGAATGTTGTAGTCCGTCAGTATACGCATGGGCGTGCGCAGGGCTCCCCATTAGGGGGTGGGGGGGGGCGAAGTTTCACCGCATCCCTTCCGGTTGGTCGTGTTCGAATGATAGTAAGCTTCGCAGTGGATGCAATAATGAAATTAATGCGATACGTGCTTTCCACAATGGTCTGCCTTTGGTCTCCGACTTTCGGGGGTGGGAAAACGGGAAGTAAACAGCTCTTGGAATGTAACGGCAGTGGCCCTCGGCGGATATTATCGTCAGAAACCTACATAGCCATAACCTTGCACTTCAAACAATGACGGCACAGGTCGACTGAGTAAACGCATGGGGCAGACTCGCCCCCCCCCCCCTCTCACATGATTAGGGGAGGGGGGGGCTCCCCCCTGCTCCCCTCGTGCGCACGCTTATGAGTGTACGGACAATCGGTACCTCAAAAAGTCAGGCTCGATACCTCAAGAAGCTGTGGACATCCGCCTTTAAAGGTATCCTTTACCTTTAAAGGCGGATGTCCTCAGGCGGCTGAGGACATCCGTCTGAGGTATCCTTTAGAGCAGTGTCGTGGAATTTGCCGTGAAGCGGCGCTATTTTGAATCGAAACTGTTCTTTCTCTACATCCCACAGCCCTTGCCATGGGTGAGTCAGTGAGTTTCTCACCGAGATAAGTTGTTTATATATCGGCGCGTACGGTTTTATGCGTCACGCTTATGACGTCAGAACGCGTTTTTCACAAGCTGCCGCACAATAAATTATGTATTTGATATTGGACTATAGGGTTCGTCGGCGCTTCATCCCGATGACCTACCTATTAGGTTACATACGGATGCATGACATGAGAACATCACACCAACCTAACCATTGCTTTTCTCTCCCCCTCCCTGCCTTCTGCATTCTCTTTTCTTTCTCTTCCCCGTGGAAGCTGCAGTGCTTTCGGGCGCTTGGTGCGTGTGCATATATCGTCGTATGGCAACAATTTACTTACGAAAGCTCATCATTTTCTTCCATCCCCTCCTGCGGCGTCTAGCGCTTTGAGACGCGATATGTGACAATGCGCTGCTTTCGTAACCAGCGCAGATCGGCCGTACAGCAAGGACAGAACCAGCGTTGAGTGTTCTGCAACATGTGGTAGTATGTACGGGACAAAACCAAGATACACGTCTTTTGCGACGACATTCATTACCGCCCGTATCGTTGTCATGCCCGTGTTGACTGCGAGATGCAGCCGTGTAATACAGCCGCACGAAAGGACGACGCTTTATCTGTACAAAAGTCACACGGCCCTTTATGTATTTGCCTAAAACGACTGGAAGGCGAAAGCCATCTTCTTTTTCTCCTTCCTCTTTTTCATCTGAGTCTATTCTATTGCTCTCCCTCCTCAACCCAAACACACACACACACACACACACACACACTGAAAGCTTGCTGCACCTATAGCGTGGTTTTACACCGCCTACGGTATCTGGGGCATTGCAAGCTTTCTGCACCTCCGATCGTCCGCGGTGGTCTTGTGGTTATGGTGCTTGACTGCTAACCCGAAAGTCGCGGGATCGAATCCCGGCCGCGGCGGCCGCATTTCGATGGAGGTGAAATGTTGGAGGCCCGTGTGCTTAGATTAATGCGCACGTTAAAGCATCCTAGGCGGTCGAAATTCCCGGAGCCCTCCACTACGGCGTCTCTCGTAATCATATCGTGGTTTTGGGACGTAAACCCTCACATGGTTTTGCACAGTTTCCGTGATCTTTGGCCTTTGACCAAGCGACGATGCCGTTCGATGACGTCTTCATGTGACGCCATGTTGTGACTTCGTAATGACGTCACGACGACGTCACAAATTCTGCCGATCTGTGGCGTCATGACGACGTCACAGGGTGACCCGCCACGGTGGTCTAGTGGTTATGGTGCTCGACTGCTGACCCGTAGGTCGCGGGATCGAGTCCCGGCCGCGACAACCGCATTTTCGATGGAGGCGAAAATGCTTGAGGCCCGTGTGCTTAGATTTAGGTGCAGTGAAAGCATCCTAGGCGGTCGAAATTTCCGGAGCCCTCCACTACGGCGTCTCTCATAATCAAATCGTGGTTTTGGGTCGTTAAACCCCAACAATTATTATTATTACGTCACATGGTGACCTCATTGATGACGTCATGTTACAGTGGGGGCACGTGACTTTATACCAACTTTTATTACTCAAAATTTGTTTGCTGCACTCTTGTTGACGCGGACACCACCAACAAGGTCTCGCGAAATCTCAGCAGATCTCGCGAAGTATCGTGCAGGTCTCGCGAAATCTCGAAAACTTCTTGACTCATGAAGCATGTAAGGCTTTCGCCTTAACAAAATAAGGCAAGTAGATTGCACAAAATGACGGTACAGTTTTGATGTCCCTGGTATTATATGTAGCGTATTTTTTGTGTGTACGGGCATGAAATTCGCAGCCTCACTTAACCGATCTTCTGTTGTCACTGTATTGTATGATATGATAATTATATAGTAATTTTGGCTTAGTAAAATTAGTAAATGGTGCCAGTCCTGTGTTCTCGCCTCGCCCTAGTTTCTTTTCGGCTACTGTGTCTTTTCCTTCTCAATTTATAGGCTACTGTGATCTTTTTTTTAATGCCTGTATTATTTGCTCTCTTCAAACAATTACCTGTATTTTTTTCCCGTTATGGTCTCTCCACAACACCCCCCCCCCCCCGAAAATATTGAAATTTGCTTGCGTGTATACATACTTATAGACGTGAGTTGGACTAGTTGGTGCGTATTAACTGCAGACATGACTGAATAGCGAGAAAAAAAAAAAAAAAACCACAGACAAGGTAGAGACGAGAGAAAGGACGGTGCGCTCCGTCCTGTCTGTCGTCTCTACCTTGTCAGTCTTTTGGCGCTATTCAGTCATGTCTGCAGTTAGTATATATACACGCACACATATGCACGCACGCACGAACATACATAAAGTATGGTTGAACACCCCCCTCCCCCTCGGAAAGAATTTCTGGCGACGCCCCTGCCCTCCACTACGGCGGACCTCGTAATCATATCGTGGTTTTGGCACGTAAAAGCTGTTTGATTTCTGTTGTTTTCTGTTTGAGTTTTGTTGCTGTCCGTATTCCAAAGCGTATAGTTTGCTAAGTCTATTGGTAAAAAAACTTATGATGCTGTATCATACGGAAATAAAAAACAGCGTGTACAAAAGTGGACGGAGCCGAATAAGGTGACATGACAAACGCTAGAGCTTGCGACTGTTACTGCATTCAAAAGTAACTGTATAAGCCAACGTTCTACGATCGAGCCAGATCAATGCAACCACTGTTTGCTTAATGAAGTCAAGTTTCCTGCAATGGCGGAATTTATGACGCATAAGGGGAAATGTGCATTGACACCCCATAGAAACAGTTATTCCTGCGACCTCTGAAGTACGCCGCCAGGGGACAAACATTAGCTTGTTGAGAAACGGGCTACTGGGCCAAGGACTACGTGCGCCGCTTCCGCAGCTATATCGAACGACCAATACCCTCTCGGGAGGATGCATTTGTTTGGCTGGAAAGCGAGTCGGCGTAGTCAAAGGGGCTTCTTGGGCCAACACTTTCCGCGATTCCACGAGCAATTTACGAGCCAGCAAAAACAGGAGAATGAGCCACCGGAAGAAACAAAAATCACTTAAGTTAGAGAACAAATCACCATTACATCGCGAACTTTTAACGAGGACAGCAGAAGGAGGGAATATCACAGGACAAGCGCTGACTATCAACTGCAGGGTCATTGGTCGCGGGATCGAATCCTGGCCGCGGCGGCCAGATTTCGATGGAGGCGGAATGTTAGAAGCCCGTGTACTTAGATTTAGGGGCTCGTTAAAGAACACCAGATGGTCGAAATTTCCGGAGCCCTCCCCGATACGGCGTCCAACCATACCGTGTGTTCTGGGACATAAAACCCCAACAGTTGTTATTATTATTATTATTATTATTATTATTATTATTATTATTATTATTATTATTATTATTATTATTATTATTATTATTATTATTATATAGGTTTACTGAAAAAAAACGGCAACGTTTATACAAAAAAAAAATTAACACTGCTGTCACGCGCACGCATAATGACGCTTACTCACGAACTCCTTCAAATCAAATCATATTCGAACTCATGCATAAAATTCACGGGCAATACTTGCCACGTAGAGCGAAGCAATGCTCGTCAGATTAGTTGAATTGGAAGTTGCACAGTGAAAGGCACCCGTTGAAATAGAAATTAATTATAGAAGGATGCACAGGTGGGTGAGTTGGATGATCATACCTTGATCGATCTATCATACCTTGATCATACCTTCGGGCTGTATGTGTAGAACACTCCTTCAAGAGTGTTTTCAGTACATTGTGCCCGTGCTATCCTTCCTCGGCAAAAAACAGCGCCTTTCAGAGTTACGCAAGGCCGAGGGGCGTAGACAGGGGGCGGTAGAGGGGTTCAAACCCCTCCGAAATTTTTCAATTTTGCATGCGTATATATACACGCACACATACAAACGCACGCACGAACATATATGAAGTATGGTTGAACTCATACCCCCTCCTCCCCAACCGGAAAAAAATTCCTGCTACGTTCGTTACTGGCAAGGCCAGCAATATTTCGCATGTTGGTATATAGTATAGTACCGCGGTTCGCCTCAGAAGCCTCGTTGACTACCACCTTCAAAGACCACAGATTTCTAACACATTGAAACCGGACGACGCTCGTCTTGTTGGCCTCCCTACTACTCTCCTTGTTTTCTTTCTCTCTAATAAAGTTAATAAGCCGTTGACACCCTTAGAAAATAGTTTCGGGATTTACCTTTAATTCATAACCACTATCTACCACCTGTGAAGTGTTATCCAAAAAACGGCAGGAAGTGGAAGATGGAAGCTGCGATGAAAAAATCTGTAAACAGGGGGTGGGTGCTCGAGCCGACGTTTCGACAAGTGGACTTGTCTTCTTCAAGGCTGGAACTTAGTGTTAGTGTCTTCCGTGCGGTCTTCTAGAACCACGGGCTCATCAGTCCTCGTCTTTCAACGAGCTTCAAATCTGCACCAAGAACACCGAACTCGTTTGGTGGTTTTAAAGGTATATAGTAGTGCCTAGTGCGCTGTGAAATTTCGAGTGCGTCCCCAGTGTTAATTCTCCTCTGACACTTCTATTCGTCTGTGTAAGCTATAGCAAATTGGTCGTGCATCTCGTTGATATCCTTGCTACTAACGTTTCAACCTTAGTATAGCTTTTGCTGCACAGTACCAAAGACTGAGAAGAAAGTCAACCTATCAACGCAAGCCCCGGAACAGCTGATGCTGTACCTTTAGTTTTTCTTGTTTTTGTTTTTGTTTTGTTGTTGTTTTTTAGCGCTAGGAGAAAATACGAATTTATCCCGGTTTTACAATATCCTTAACAAGTTTTACAGATAACGTTGTCTTGCGGTAGTGACTAGTCAAAAACAAAATTTTTCAAGTTTACGCGTCGCGAAATTCTCGAAATCAGAGATTTCCGCTCATGATACCGCTGTTTAACGTATCGGGGATTATGTATACCAGGGGCGTAGCCAAGGGGGGGGGGGGTTCAACCTCCCCCCCCCCCCCCGAAATTTTTCAGTTTTGCTTGCGTATATATACATGCACACATACAAACGCACGCACGAACATACATAAAGTATGGTTGACCCCCCCCCCCCCTTATGGCTTTTATGGCTTGCCCCTGATGGCTTCCACCTTCCAAGTGTATTCAAGGTTATGTGAATCTCCAGCTGGCGGGGGCGTTTGAGTACACGTGAACAGCGTAATGTCATGCGGATGGCAGGTGACTGATACGCACGTCACATCAGAGGAATCTACTGTCGTGCTTTCGAAAAAGAACACTATAACTTTCAGTAGCTGCCACGTCTTTTTGGCATATGGTTGGCATAACTTCGCTAATGAAGTAGCTATGCCCGGCATAGTTCAATCGCATTTTATTGTGAAGCACGAGCGCTGCAGCAGAGTTTCACGCATACTTGCACGAGATATTAAGTTGCCTCGCTAAAACACTGTGCATTTATTGTTGCCACTTGAAAGGCCTAGGTCCATTGATTCATCGTTGCTCGAACAACCAGTCGTCCACTCCCAATGCAATCCGACACGATTGCTTCGCATGCTGTTGTGAGTAGCCTTCACAGATTTGCGCTCATTCCTCGTTTGCAGGATTGTTCGGCTATTGCTTTTGCGAGTGGGCCGTATAATGCATCCCCCTTCCGATGTCACTGCTGTAGCTTCGATTGCAGTCGCTTTGGAATGCACTGTGTCGACGACATAATCAACCTTCAACAGAAACAAAGTTCTTTGGGCGTGTCCGCCACAGTTCATCTGCCCGATATAGCTGCATATGCGATACTTAAATTCTTGGAGCCGGCCATCTTAGTGGGAGTATCTGCTTTCTTGCTTATCTCCTGCATCTTCTGTTTGACCGATAACTGAGGCAATAATCGAGGGAATGGTGATAATGTATGAGGTTAACGATAATAAACGATTCTCACTCCTTGCGTGGAATACTGTTATCACATCGAGAAATATATCAAAAGGGTTGCCGACCTTAAGACAGCCGGCAACCCTTTTTTGTTTCTTTTTTTTTTTACAGTCGTCCAATTTATTTGCGTTAAAAATATTTTAAGTAGTTGATACTGGTCAGCGAAACGTTTACAGCGCTTGTAAACGCAACAGCTCGACAGTTTTGAATGCGCAGCGGGCTGTCAGAAACAATATAAGGAAAAGATTTCCACTGATCGCCCATTTCTGACCTACCTTTGAACCCTTCTGCCCCATTTCCAACCCACGGCAAGTGAAAAAATACAAAAAAAAGAAACACGCACATTTCAGCGAAACAAAAACGTTTGCGGCACTCGTAAAGAGCCAGACTTAAAAACAGGCCTTAAAAGGAGTCGGTCGGGAACCAACATGTTGCAGAAATAAAAAAGATGTAGAGTCCGGTATGATCACACCGCACCTTACCATTGTTTCTTGGCACGGCGCCTAGGTATCAAACACAGCAGTTGGCGACGACAGAGCTAAATATATGGCATCACCTCGTCAGCAGGTAGTCGTGTGGCGCCGTGAACATGTTGGCAAACGAACGCCGGCAAACGGCGACGAGATAGAGAGGCAAGAAACTTCAACGTTGGCACGACGCGCGCCGTTCGCATGCATGTAGAAGTATACCGGTCGACGGCGGCAGACAGGGACTGCGTGCCTCTGGTGGGCTTCCGTCTGGGGCACCACAGTGCGAAAAAAAAAATAATATAAAGAAAGGAAGAAGAAAGAAGAGGGCAGTGATGAGCAGCCATTTACGCAAAAACTGGATGATACGTCGAGCGTTTTTAGCGGTATAAAAGACATACAACTGAAGCTTGAAAACAAGGCAAATATGAAGCGCGGAGAAGCGCACTTGCAAGCACAAGTTTAATGCTGCCCATATGTGCGGCAATAGCTATCGCAAAAAAGAAAAAAACAAAAAAAAATGGACACCGCTATAAAAACAAACACACATCAACAGAAGACTATGGCATACGGTGTTAATAACTGAGGATTTTATTGCACGTGACTTGATATATATGTTTAGTCGTAGCCCAATAGAAAGTAAGGGAGAAGAAAAGCGCACAAACAAAATCAATTCAGCAAGTTCATCCGACACAGGCTGCCATCGAGACAAAAACTATATATATATATATATATATATATATATATATATATATTAATGAGAACGAACAGACAATAATGCCAAGGAAAGTATAGGGGATGTTTTTAGTAATAAATGTAAGGTAATTGTGAAGAAAGAAAAGTGGACGAAAAGATAGCTTGCCGCGGGCAGGGACCGAACCTGCGACCTTCGAATAACGCGTCCGATGCTCTACCAACTGAGCTACCGCGGCGGCCATCCCCCCGTCCACTCTATAGGGTATATGTGTGCATTTAAACGTGGGAGCGTCAGTCAGCGCCGCCAGTAGCCATGACGGCGAGTGTGGAACACTCTTTTTTCTGCCTGTTGGCGTCACGTAGCACGTGAACTTATTACGAGCTGGCAGCTGACCAATAATCCCTCGCATACTACCTGAAAGCATCAAGTCTGCCAGAACGAGGCCCTCGCTATGAATGAAGGAAAGAAGCGTTAATTTCAAGGGCTCGTTTTTCTTTGTTATACACAATATTAATGAGAACTAACAGACAATATGCCAAGGAAGGTATAGGGGATGTTTCGTAACCTGTGCTTTTCATCGTAATCTCTGCAGCTTCTACTATTTTCCTGGTGAGCTGGTCAGGGTTTCTGGCCAGAGTGCGCGGCAAGGTGACCAGACAAGGCGCTCGAGATGCTCCCGCAATCGCTTGTGGAGGCAGCTGCCTGTCTGGCCTGCATACTTTTGCCACAGGACAGCGGAAAGCAGTACACTGCTCATCAGGGAAATCTCGGAACGCACTACTTCATTTGGCCTGAGACAACCTTTCCAAAGACATAGATAGCAATTCTAGCAAACTTTTCTGCATAAAGATATTTGAATAATTTTGAAAGCCAATTCCTATTCGAGGCTGCAGCTTACTTTTCCTCTGGAGCTTCCCTAGGGATCTAGAGGGAAGTGATTTCTTGACTGCATTGAGCATGGTATCTCAATAAGCCTAAACGGTAACAAATGAGTGAAGTATTTATTCATTTTAAAGTGAACCTGTGTTATCCTACCCTCCTTTTCCTTTACCCTCCTCACCTATTAGGGTTAACCTCCAGCGATTACGCAGGTGCCTTGGATTCTGATATAAATCTTCAATCGTTTGTGCCATCTACAAGGTTATCCTTAAGATGGCTCAGCTGGGTGGCCATCAGCACAGCTTTCTTCCACCTTCCAGAAAAGTTCGGCCAACTTACCACTACCTGCAGATATGGGTTCCTGCACAAGCTTTCTAGTTTTTTTTTTCTTTTCTGGCTGTATACGTTCGTCAATCAGCTTTTCTTTGTATAATTCTAAGTTTTCATCCCCTTGAATCGCGATACAACTTTCTGAAGAGTCATCAAAGTTACATCGGCGGGAAAACACGGATAGCTGGGCAACAAGCAACACGCGTGACAAACGAAGAGCTTCCGAGCTCGCAAGATAATTGTGGCATTTGAACGGAGAAGCCGGCTGTGTTGTTTAAAATTATTCTGAATTTCCCTTGGCGCATGAATCCTATCAAACAGCATGATCCTTTATCCTTCGTTATGAGCGAAGGAAAAACTTGAGGAGATTTCAATTTAAGCTAAGTATCTGCTCCTCCTTCTGACCATGGCAGTCTCCACCCAACTATCGCACGGGTCTTTCAAGCACGCTGTTTCGCATAAACATATGTAGGGAATAGTGATGCTTACGCGTTGCACTGCTCGAAGGTGCTGCGCTGAACCGCCTGTCCTTTAAACGTCATTTAGTCACGCCGACACAGAACCTCACCTCTGCGAGGATTCGTGACGAGTATTGCGGAAACTTGCTCATCGTATATTGTGCATTGATGATGCATTATTACTTTTTGATGTGTACGTGTTCGACGCAAAGGATGAAGTAGTTCGTCATGACACAATTAGTGACTAGCACCTTAATGTGTTACAGTATTGCTTCAGCTGACGACCATGTGTCATCGAGTACTTGCAATACTGTGGTATCACTAATCAATGAGCCTTTCATCGGTAGCAGCCCCGTTAGTGCGCATAACTTCAAACACAGACACTAGGAAGCTTGCTCGAGTTGGTGCTAGATAACATGCATGTTCAACTGGCGCGACGAAAGCGGACAGGGACAACCCCCCCCCCCCCCTCCAAAAAAAAAAAAACCCTGCTGAGACCTGCATCAGCTTCTGCTTTTTTTTTTTGTTCGTTTTCACTGAGGCACCCATACCATGGCTTCTAAAACAAGCAAGTTTTGTAAGGACGCTTTGACATCACCAATTGTGGCCCATCAGTTATGTGGCTGTTGATGGGTCGTTTTTTGCGATTCCTTTTCCGTTTAGGTAAATTGTTTGGGATTCTTAAGCCAGATGATGGAATAACGGCGCTTCTTTTCTTTAAACCGGTGATGCAGCCATAGTTTGAATAACCTTTTTTTTTTTTTTGCCTTATTACTGCGACACACGTACAATTTCTTTTCACAAGTCGGGAAACTCAATTTGCAGGCACAATTTAGTGATGACGAATACTTTTCCGACGTAGCGTACGTCCAAGCCTTCCGAATACGTGATCTCGAGAACCGCGCGGTGGGCGTGACAGCCCCGAAGGGGCGAGCCCGTTGAGCAGACACAAGTGAGGTAAGACGATGTGGGCAGATGCACAGGTTTATTTCCGAACACATTCAAACATGCAACAGCACAGACATTAATATGCAGTCTTACATTGAGACTCATCTGCCACAGACATATCTCTCTTATATGGCACGTTTTCAACATAGGAACTTCATACAAGGTGGAACACAAAATACCTCCGCGCTCGGAATTGGCAAACCGCAGCGCTATATGATTTTTTGTTCATCTACGATAGTGTTGCCACTCATACATTTCAACAGACAACTTCAAAAGCACACTTCACTGGTCTAGAGGTATGAATGGCCACATAAGCGCGTACACTCGTCATTTTGATAAGGAAAAAAAAAAAATGCCACTTCAGGTGAACCTGAGTTAAAAGGTTCAAGAAAGCAAGAATCGGGTCGCCATTTGTTCACTTTAGGTGGACATGGAAACAACGTAGGTAAAGAAAAAAACAAAAACAAAACAGGGTAGTATCTGTCTAGTTAAAACACACATTGTCACAGGTATACATGCACGTCAGTCTCGTTCTAATCAGGATCTCTTGATATTTTTTCTGTCTTCTGACGTGTTCGACGCGCGGATCTTATCAGTTACGTTTCGTGACCATAGAACTACTCGCACGCACACGAGGCGGGTACGGAGGCGCAGCACAATGCGTTACGCCTTTTCTACTGACCACGCACAAAAGATCATGCGCGTTCTGCAGTCTCCATGCACACGACTCCAACGGAGGGCACTTGGGGTGGTGCCGCCATCAGTGGTTCTTAGTAGGGAAATATCCTAACCTAAATATATCGGCACAACACGGTCGTAAATGCGACTTCACGACGTACGAGTCTGCCAACTCGGCGCTTGTAGGGGCATGACAGGGTGAACGGTTAGAGAGAAGCCAACGGCTCGATCCGTTTTCAAAATGGCAGCATCAGGGAATGGAAACAACGATACGTTGGAAAGAGCGAGGACTATGTATCCTCTGACATCTTCTCTCTCTTTTTTCGAGTGCCTCATGCGCCCAGGTTCAGGAAGTGCTAGTGCGACTGCGACGCCTACATACCACACACTACATCTGCTAGCGAGCACGCCTGTTTCCCCGCGCTACACCGCACGACAGCCATTCGGTCCCTGCTTATGGAACCTTTGCAGCCGTGTGCTGCGGAAATATGGCAGTGAACTGACGGTCCAAGCGCGCGGGTACCGCACTTCCAACCAATGCGGTACATCCTTCAGCCCTGGAAAGAACGAACGAAGGAACGAATGAAGAAAGAAAGAAAGAAAGAAAGAAAAGAAGAAAGAAAGAAAGAAAGAAAGAAAGAAAGAAAGAAAGAAAGAAAGAAAGAAAGAAAGAAAGAAAGAAAGAAAGAAAGAAAGAAAGAAAGAAAGAAATCAAATTCAGGAGTTCTACGTGTGAAAGCCACTATATGATTATGAGGCACGCCGTAGACTGCGGACTAACAGGCTTCCTGGGGTTTCTTTAACGTGCACGTAACCCAAGTAAACGGGAGTTATTTTTGCGTTTCGTCACCATCGAAGAGCGGCCACCGCGTCCGGGAATCGAACCCTCGACCTTGTGCTTACAGCGGGTCTGGAATGTCAGTGTTGAAAATTTTTGTTTTGAAGCAAAATGCGATGTGAATGTTATTGTTTTAGTTCTGTCAAAGCATCGCACTGTGATTAATATTCGACAGAGGTCGCCGCGCTCAAATTGCGTTACTTATGGTTCTAACATTCCGTGACAATTGAAGTAATAGAAAGATACAAAAGCTTGCCTATTCCTCCACTTAATATTTCTTGCAATAAGAACTTGGCATAAGTAATTACGAATGAAACTGCTGAGCAAGCACGAATTTTAAGAACTGTTCATCCGGGGAAAGTTGAGAAAAATCACAAAACCACTGACGTTTCGTATGCGCCTATCATCCCACTGAGTAAGCAATACCGACGGTTAATGCCCACAATGGGCAAAGGGAATGGCCATAATCGCGTTGGTGCACAAACAACGCAGCGAGCGCAGGCTTAACAATGAACTTTTACAACACTAAATGCGTGCCAGCTGGGATCAATCACAGGTGCACTTCGTAGGCCCCACACTTTGCGCAGAATGTACTCCTCCTTTGAGGACCTCTAATTTGGGGGGGGGGGGGGCTAAACTGAATTGCGTGAAAATATTCGCGCGTGTTGTCGCCGTTTTTCTCATTACGGAAATCTTATAGCCGTCAGCGGCGCGAGTACACGAATAGAAGAGGGGAAAAAAAAAAGGTAAGACGTCGCGCCCTTTTGTTTTCTAACCGCATAGGTCACCTCCACGAAGGACCAAGGTGACGCCTAAACGTCAAGTTTCGTGTGAAAGTTCCTTAATCTACTTTCTGTTCTACTGCGGGAGTCAATATACTCATTTTCAAAGAAAGAAAGAAAAAGAGGAATAGACAGGAAACGACTTGTTGATATGGCTTAATGGGCAAAAACTTTGAGGACAGTTAAATTATAAAAATGTTAACGAGTTCACGCAGCTTCGAGAACTACGAACCTAAATTACGCCCCCCCCCCCAACCCCCGGCCTACGCACACACAAACACTTCCTGCGCCTTTCTCACGAAAAAAAAAACAATAATAAAAAGCGAAGCTAGTGCTCAAGAAAACTTCGAGCGGGTAATAACAACTGACTCAAAAACTCCTTTTCTTTATTTTAACTAGTACGAAACGAGTATTACAGCAAGCTCGAGAAGTCTGCTTTAAATAAACCGCAGACGGCCGGCTGCCGAGTCGTGCACGTATAAATCATTCGATGTAAGCCTTCAATGAAAAAAAATTAAAACATAAAATTTCTCTTCGAGGGTGCTGTTAGTATTTATACTTTGTCCTCATTATTTTGCAAAAAATAACGATTCATTAAGTTGACGTCAACCCTACCGGAGTCCAGGCCCTTTCGCGCATGAAAGGTGCCGACGCAGCGCTAGAATTGCGACGAAGCAAAAAGTGAAAAGAAAACAAACTTGAGCAAAAGTGTGGAATCGTATAACTGCACGAAGCAATTTTAGACCCTGGAGCACTCAGCTTGCTTGATAAATAAGGAAAACGGTGCGCATTAACATATCAGGGAGACAGAGAAGAAATATTAAAAAAAAAAAAGCTGCATGTCCAATACACGATGTTATGTTTGGCTCACGCTGAAGAGCGCTGTAAAAGGCGGTCTTGTAAGCATCTTACAAACGCGGCACTACTCACCAACGGACATTTAACGTACGGAAAGTCATAATTTCAGACATCTTCCTCAAATGATTAATGACTGCGGAATGGCGATATCACGAACCAATGCAGAAGCGCGTGACGCACACCTACTTGTGGTACCTATAGTATGAGACGCTATCAACCCTCGGGCCCGCTCAAAGGATAAAAACAGGCACAAAACGTGTTCCGTGCGCAACGCCTTTCACGTATTAGCGGACGAAAGCTCGAACGCGGCGCGCGCGCACGTGTAAAATGATTCGGCTTTCAAAGTCGTTCAACAAGCGAGGCTGCTAGCGATCAGGTTGAATATGCGCTGGACGTAAGTTAGTTAGCGATTCAAGGCGTAGTGTGAGGCTCAGATGCTGCACGAAGGTAGCGAAATGACGTAGCAGACGTGTGTGACTCGGTGGTGTGCAGCCGAACTACATAGTGGAGAACAGCGCCACTGTCCAAACGGGACACGTGTGACACAGCTAGATACGAGGCCTATACTTAATGGACATGCCCTATATCATCCGTATAGTTAAAAGAAGGAAAAAAAAAACACAAAAAACACCGACACTGCGAACGTTCACAAAGAAAAGAAATTCTGTGATCTTACGTGCCAAAACCATGATTTTATTACGAAGCACGCCGTAGTGAGTGACTCCAGATCAGTTTTGACCACCTGGTGTTCTACAACTGGTGCCTGCAATCTAAGTACGCGGTTTGTTCTTGAATTTTGCTCCCATCAAAATGCGACCGGGAATCGAACCCACCTACTGGAGCTCAGCAGCACGCCACCTTACCTGCTATAAGCTATCACGGCAGGGACAGCAAATGTAATCTAAGCGCATCAAATGACACTTTCGAAGTAACGAAATGCAGTCGGAGAAATTTCGGAATGTGCATGCCAAGGGGCATTGAGGCGGTCGCATGTGTTTGCTGCGCGATTGTTTACTTTTTTTTTTTCTCCCAGCTGCGGAAGCTCGACGACGGTGCTCATTTACCGTCATCTGATGTTTTACGCCGACACTCTTTCGAGCAGGGGGCGTATAAAGAGCGTGTCAACAGTGGATGATATGTTTGTATACATATATAGGGGAAAAAAATTCTTGCATCGCGGGTAATTAAGTCCTCGCAGAAAACGGCGCGTTGTATATAGGTAATAACAAAAAAAAAAGAGAGAGAGATAAAGAAAGAAAGAAAGGAAGAAAGAAAGAAAGAAAAAGAAAGAAAAGAAAGAAAAGAAAAAGAAGGGGGGGGGGGGAAGAGACCAGCGATCTGGGCTTTCACTTTTACAAATCGTGTCGTGTCTCAGTTGGTTAGACGCATAGGTGCGATGCTGGCTTTTGCTCATCGTGGGATAGTATGGGACAGTATTCGCAAAAACTTCTTACGCCACATAAGTTCGTAAGAGAAAACTTTAGGCAATCCTGATACTGGACATGGCGAAAGCATCCGGTCCCTGGAGGGTGGCACCTCTTGAGGAACAGAAGGCCTGGGCGAGTTTTGAGCCTTGACGTCACAAGGACATGCCCGACGGCTCATACATTCCAACTGGCTGCGCAGGAGACGCTTAGTGGGATATCGTACGTATGTATACATGAAATCGAGGTCATACGGAGGAGTCTTCACAGTTGATGTCAGAGCGCGCAGGCTTTCCGTTGACTAAGGGGTCTTATCTGGAAAGTCAGGCTGCAAACAAAGAAAGAAAAAGAAAGAAAGAAAGGAAGAAAGACGAAAGTAAATTTACGAGAACATGCGCTCGCTTCGTTCGTATAGACAAGAGAGCGGCGCAAGAGCACATCCCGCCTGTACAAATTGAAGCCATCTGGTGGCGAAACCCCGCGGCGATCAAATAAAATAGCCGCCTTCATAACTTCCCAACGCCCCAGAGAAATGACGTGTAAAATGTGTTCCTTTAGCGTTTGGACCCGCGCGCGTATATGGGACGAACAAGAGGCGCCCGGCAGTTAGTTTAATAACGACCCTGCGGTTATGAGCACGATGCGGTTGAAGTGGATGGCGTATGCATGACCCGATGAAACTTTGACGCGTTCAGTGCAAACCGTGCCGCGCTTAAACTACAAGTCAAGTTTTTCGAATGCAAAAGCTGCAAGCAATGTGTTGTTGTAGGCGGTCTTGTGATTCCACGAAGTGTGACGTTTTTTGTAAAAAAAAAAAAAAAAGCGTGTTCCGATGCGGTAGCGATGCGAAATGACATGATGTGACGATGGATTTCTTACTGCGAAATGATCGAAAAAGTTCACGACATAAATGAAAAGCATTGAACTGAGCTGCAGTTCGCATACCAAATATATTAAAAAAAAAGAAAGCTTGAGTCAAAGCCAATTCAAAACTGCAGAATAAATGCAGGACAGTGCCTATTCTGGTAAACAAGTTAGAGTAATTAACGATTAAATATTGAGACGTGGACGCCGTTGTCGCTTTTTCCTACATCTTTTTCCCCTTCCAGTGATAGTCGTGTGTACAACTTAAACTCAAGAACAAGATGTAATGTATAGAATGAAACATGTTATTCATAGCAAGCAACAAGGTTCAAAGATGAATTTTGATACAGCGATTAGAGTAACATCGATAAGGTGAACAAGTCTAATACATTATTTCTATGAATGAACCAAACTCGAGTTTGGTGACGTATATAGGAATGGCAAAACGAATGTCAGAGACGGGCACGGTCACCAAATGGTTCACATATGGCTTTCATTTCATTAAAACAAATACAAGAACGCGCACACGATGGAAACAACAACGCTAATAAGAGAGAAAGAAAAAAAAATGCAACGTGCTCAAACACAACAACGACAACCTAAAGAAAAAGCCAGCAAACGGCTGCGGCAGTATGTCTCTTCTTCCACATACATTTTCTTTTTTACAATGTACTCGAAATAAATACTGCGTATGTGTACATATATACAATTCATTAGTATTCTGAAAAAAAAAAAAGCACCTGAGGTGAAGGGAATGATTGACACCAGCGCGCACGCGGCAACCCTGGAAAAACCCGTTGCCGAAAAATATATATATAAAAAAAATGGGTCGTGAGCTGTGCCAAGCAGAACTAAGGCCCCCAAACGAAGACGAAACGAGGGGAGCGAGAAATCTATGGCGACGACGGGTCAGGCGATGGGTGTCTGCGGTGCAACTTAACACGCACGCATTATAGATCCACACTTCGCCTTCAAATACATTTCGAGGCCCAATCACAGTCGTCCAGCGCACGAATTGCCGGTGACCAATTGCGAGAATGGCGTGTAGAGCCATCCTCGCTGCAAATCGTTTTCTCGGGTATACTGAGAGCGAAAATGAAGTGTAACCTACGTGAGTTAAAGCTCTTAACGAGTCTAATGAGCTGGGGTGGAGGAGACGTGCGCATCGAAATTGTGCTCTTGACAACGTGTAATTGGTGCCGTATGTGTTTATAGCGACGACAACTTCACGTCACAGAATATGGGGAAAAAAAAAGAAAAAAGGTGGTGCTACTCACTTTTTTCTTATTGTGCAGAACAACATTCACTAAAATTATAAATAAAACAGTAGTACGCGTGCACCTTGCATTAAGAAGCAAGAAATAGAGGCTTTTCGCTCGCACGAAGTTGTCGGCCGTGCCAGGAACTCGCGAGTCTCAGGCGAAATTTTTGTTTTCCTTGTTTTTTTTTTTTGCGTTCCGCATTCACGGTATATAAGGGGCTGTATACAAGTGCTGCGACATATTCGCTCTCTTTGGTGATGAAGCGACATTCGAGAGTGTCAGCGCCCTATAGCGACCGCTGCACCTGCTTGGAAAAGTTCATTTCGCCGCTACGCGCAGCACTGCAATAAAAATCACGCGCGCAGCTCGGTAATTTTGCGGGCGTGACTGGTAACGCGAAGGGTGCCTCGCGTACAGCTGCAGGCAAATCGCTCGGAGAGAAGGGGCCCGGCCCAAACCCCGTCGTGCGAGCGCGTACACAACACGGAGTGATCGGGGGCGGGGGGACGTACGTGAAATGAGAAGATGATGCCCACTCATTCCTCGTACGCGCACAACATTCCTACTTGTGACTGCGTGGCGGGTCACATCAACTAGGCCAAGGGAGAACGGAGTCTCGGCTTGTTCAGAGAGGCCGAGTGACGACGCCGTTCGCGGGATTACGTACATGCGCGGAACGCAGCGGACACACAGCGCGCGCTTAATTCATCAGCGCCGCAATAACAAATGAAAGTGCTAGCGAAAAAAAAACAAAAAAAACAATCAGACTCAACACGCAAGGATCATTGGAGACTGACGGAGGGATGCGTATGTACAGGTTGATGATGGTTTTGTCCGAGTTCAGGCCGGAGAGAGCGGCGTGGACCAGAAGGGAAACCGTGGCGCGGCCTGCCGGCGTCAGCTCTTGTTGGTGCTGGTGTCGTTGAACACCTTGAGCCACTCCGCCTGGGGCACGCCGTCGAAGGGCGACTGCGGGATTTCCTTGCCCCCGCGCTTGAGGAACATGAAGGGGATCCACCTGTTCGGGGGCATCTTGCGGCCCCGCATCGGCTTGCCCTTGCTGTTGAAGCCGATGTACCAGTTGTCGTTGTACACCGATTGGAAGGTGGAGTATTTATCCCGCATGATCTCGCGGAACTCGCACAGGCCTTTGCGCCGGCTCATCCGCCTCTGCGCAAAAAAAAGGGGGAAAAAAAAGAACCATACACGAGCGTCAGTATATAGGCTCGAAAGGTGATGCCACGGCTGTGGGGGCTACACTTATTGCGACATTGAAAGCGCCAAAAGGAACTGATACCTGAATATAGTGCGAGCGAGCACGATACGCCAAATTCGGAGCAAACTATAATATGGCAGGTATTACTGCAGAATCTCTCCCGCTGCGAGGCGCCATTCCAAGGCCACGGAAGCGCTTATATGCGACGCCTATGCCGCACGCGTAC